>NC_133364.1:1089325-1389325 GCF_049309525.1 Garra rufa
GGGTCTCATTTCACCCCCCCCCCCCCCCCAATTCTCTTAAGTGTAATGCAAAAAAAACAAAACATTCCATATAAGTAATAAATTAATAAATATGTGTGTGTCAAAAGTTTTTGAACAGTGGGATTTTTAATGTTTTTTTTTTTAAGACTTTTCTTCTGCTCACAAGTCCAGCATTTATTTGATCCAAAGTACTGCAAAAACAGTAAAATTCTGAAATATTTTTACTATTCAAAATAACTGTTTTCTATTTGAATATATTTAAAATTTTAATTTATTCCTGTGATTTCAAAGCTGATTTTTTTTAGCATCATTACTCCAGTCACATGATCCATCAAGAAATCATTCTAATATGATTTGCTCAAAAGATATTCATTATTATTAATATTAGGTTGAAAACAATTTTTTCAGGTTTCTTTGATGAATAGAAAGCTCAGAAGAACAGCATTTAACAGCGTTTATTACATATAAATATACGTATCATCACTTTTGATATATTTAATATATAATATAAACATCCTTGCTTAATAAGTATCAATTTGTATAATTTCTTTCCCCCCCCAAAAAAAAAAGATTATACTGAGTCCAAGCATTTGAGAGATATTGTGTGTAATGCGACAAAATCTTTTTATTTCAGATAAATTCTGATGTTTGGATCTTTCTATTTATCAAAGAATCCTGAGGAAAATAATACTTAACTGTTTTAAATATTTCTAATAATAATAATTTTTTTTTTTTTTTTTTTTTACAAATCAGCATCTTAGAATGATTTCTGAAGGATCATGTGAAATCACAGAAATAAATTAAATTTTAAAATATATTCAAATAAAAAACTGTTATTTGAAATGGTAAAAATATTTCAAAATTTTAACATTTTTGCTGTACTTTGGATCAAATAAATGCAGGCTTGATGAGCAGAAGAGACTTTTTTATATACATTAAAAATCGTACAGTTCAAAAACTTTTGACTGGTAACGTGTGTGTGTGTGTGTATTGTATTTATTAAAACTAAATAAAAAAATATATATAAAATACAGTAATTGGGGTAATAATTAAATACAAAATAGAGTCATAAATAGTATGACCGTAGTTTTTACAAATAATTAAATTTCATAATTGTAATAATACAAAAATAAAAAATCACATTTATTACAAAAACCAAAGGCAACTACTATACTAACATGAACTAAGAATGAACTATGTCTACAGCATTTGTTCATTTGAACATTTACTAATGCTTTATTAAAATCACAAGTTGTGTTTGTTAACATTAGTTTGTTAATAATGAACTAACATGAACAATGAACAACTATTTTTATTAACTAACATTAACAAATGCCTTATGGTAAAGTGTTATATGATTCTCTTATTAATTACAGTGATTTCTTTCTTCTTTCTAAATGGGGTGAGAAATAAGATCCGAACGTGTCCTTGACAAGTTTCGTGACATTTCACAGTCTCATTAGATTTCTTTACCTAGCTATCACATGAAGCAATCGTGACACTTGCATATTTAAACATGCAAACTCCTGATTTGGGCCAAGACGTCATTGTTTACAGCTTGTGACTCTTTCTAATTGTCATATCATTTTCTGTGTAATGAGCTTTCCTCTCCGCATTGAGAGGTAGAAGCAGGTCTTATCTGGCTGGGCTTTACCTTTCGTAGTTTGAGCCACTGGCCACGAGGGTCAGATTGCAAAGGGCTATTCTTGGAGCGAGCACACGTTGCACCATACCCCATATCGCACGAGGCCAACAGCACAGCTTCCCGTCCACATGTGTACACACCCACACGTGTGTCATTAAACATATAACTCATAATCATCTAATTAAGCGTTACGGTTACTCCCACACGCTGTCTTAGTCCCACATACGCTTAGTCACGTAAAGTTCGTATTATATGATTATCGCTTGGCATTTCAAAGTCTGTGTTACATGCTAGAGCAGATGTGAATTGTTTCTTGAATAGTCATGTCATGTGTCTCTTTCTGTTTTTCTGTCAGCACCGTATGAAGGGGGCGTGTGGAAGGTGCGAGTAGATCTTCCAGACAAATACCCATTCAAATCTCCCTCTATAGGTAAAGTATTATCATACGTGTATACCAAAGAGCCATTATCAGTGCCCTTTAAAAGTCACACACATTGGTGTGGTTGTGGAATAATGGGTCAAGTATTCAAACTGCCACACTTGAGGTGTGTAATAAGGTGAAAAAAGCAAATGACATCCGCTGACGTCATATTTAATTGTGTATAAAGATGGTGCGGCAGGAGAAAGGTTAGGAATAGCCTGTGTTGAGCAATCAGCTAATACTTTCATTAGTATCCAAGACCATTACGATGTTTGACATTTATGATACAGTTTATGATTTAGTACAACTAAACGCTTTGATTTCTTTGAACTCACTCCGTCTTTCTTCTTCAATATCTTTACAGGATTTATGAACAAGATTTTTCATCCGAACATTGATGAAGCGTAAGTCTCTTTAGTCTGAATTAGATTTTTAATTTGACTTCTGCTGTCCTCAGAGGAAAAAGAGGGAAACACAGCTCTTCTATTTTTTTTTTTTTACTGCTCTTATGTTAACAGATGCTTTCAAACTCAAAGTTGACCAAAAAGTGTCCAAACTATTTATCTATCCACAGTCTTTCAAAGCCATACATTAGTTTTGTGATTTTTAAATTGTTTTCTTTTTTAAATCCACCTTTCTGGTTTTCAGAGCACACATTTTAACTCTACATGCCATGAAATAATTAAAAAAGTAGTTTTCAGCTCTTTTTTTATATAGTATCAAAGTATTATTAATGTTTTTACTAGCATTAAATTAATAAATGTGACCCTGGACCACAAAACCAGTCATAAGGTAAAATTTTACAAAACTGAATATAAATAAGCTTTCTATTGATGCATAGTTTGTTAGGATAGGACAATATTTGACCGAGATACATCTATTTGAAAATCAGGAATCTGAGGGTGCAAAAAAATCAAAATACTGAGAAAATCACCTTTAAAGTTGTCCAAATTAAGTTCTTAACAATGCATATTACTAATCAAAAATTACATTTTGATATATTTATAGTAGGAATTTTACAAAAAATCTTCATGGAACATGATCTTTACTTAATTTCCTAATGATTTTTGGCATAAAAGAAAAATCAATGATTTTGACCCATGCAATGTATTTTTGGCTATTGCTACAAATATACCCCAGCGACTTAAGACTGGTTTTGTGGTCCAGGGTCACAAATAATAAATTAGCATTTAGTTTTGTTATATTTGTATTTATTTATTTCTTTTTGGCAAACGTTTTAGTCAGTTATTTAGTTTTTTTATTATATATTACTACACTACTAGTCAAAAGTTTTTGAACAGTAAGATTTGTAATGTTTTTTTTAAAGTCTTTTCTCCTCACCAAGCCTGCATTTATTTGATCCAAAGTACAGCAAAAACAGTCAAATTTTAAAATGTTTATTTATTATTAAATACTTTTTTAAATACATTTTAAAATGCAATTTATTTCAGTGATTTCAAAGCTGAGTTTTTAGCATCATTAGCATCAGTCACATGAATTTTCAGAAATCATTCTAATATTCTGATTTGCAGCTCAAAAAACATTGTTATTATTATTATTATTATTATGTTTATGTTAAAAACAGCTGAGTAGGATTTTTTTTCAGATTTCTTTGATGAATAGAAAGTTCAGAAGATTTATCTCAGCATTTATCTGAAAAATAAATCTTTAGTAACATTAAAAATATCTTTATCATCACTTTTGATCAATTTAAAAAAAATCCTTCCAATCTAAAAGTCTAATCTATATTTTCTTCTTCTTCCCAAAAAATAAAAACTCCAAAGCTTTTCAGATAAATGCTGATCTTTGGATCTTCCGATTCATCAAAGAATCCTGGGGGGGAAAAAAAACACTCAACTGTTTTAAATGCTAAAGTAATTATGCTAAAAAAAATTATCTTTGATCACAGGTATAAATTACATTTTAAACTATATTTAAATAGAAAGCTGTTATTTTAAATAGTAAAAATATTTCACAATATTACTGCTTTTGCTATATTTTGGATCAAATTAATGCAGGGTTGGTGAGCAGAAAAAACTTCTTTAAAAACATTAAAAGCCTTACTGTTCAAAAACTTTGGACTGGTAATGAGTGTATATATTTAATTAGTTTTATATTATTTGTAATCATTTTAATACTTTAATTTAAACATTTATAGCATGTTTAAGTGCGTTTTTCATCTAATATTTATACTTTATTCCAGCTTTTTTTAATTACTGAAAAATGCTATTTTTTATTGTTATAGTGACCAGTAACAACACTTTTTGTGTTTGTGTGTGTGTGTGTGTGTATACGATCTATTATTTAAATGTCTATTGACACAAAGATAAATCAAATAAAAATGCTATTTAGAAAAAAATCCATACCTTCAATGTATTATAACTGCTACCATTCTGAAATGAAAAAGCAGAAGTAAAACAATGTGATGGTGTGTCATAGGATGTTAATATTGGTCATATCGCCTACTCTCTCTAATGCCAAAACTGTTAATTCTTTGTCCAGGTCAGGGACCGTGTGTTTAGATGTGATCAACCAGACATGGACCGCTCTTTATGGTACGTATATATGTCAGCATGCTCATTGTGCATGTGTCTGCTTTCATAAATATTGAGAATAAATGCTCAGGAAAAGCCATAGCTTGAATTGATGCTGCCTGAGGAGTAGAATAAAGTCTCCGGCCCCTTAGACAGGATCGCAGTGCACTGTAATCCTCTTACCCTCTCTGAATGAGCTAATACCTACAAGGTCAGAAAACAACCACACTTAAGCGGCCACATCCCACCAGCTAGTTATCATTCACAAAACTCCTGTCTGTCTTTTTACACATTTCTATTTTACTTTTAACTGGCCTTAGTTGCCTGGCCTAATCGGGCTGACTTATACATTACAAACATTAGGTTTAGATGTACTCAGCTGCTTTGTGCCACTGGCCAGGTTGTGTTTGTATAATAGAGTGACAGCTAGAACATGCTGTACTGTCTACGAGAGAAAAATAGAAGGACAGAGAGAGAAAGAGAGAGATCTGTGTCTATAGCCCCCACAGTGAAAGGGAGATTAGGCCATAATCATGTCACTCAACACAAATCCTCCATTTTGTGCTGCACATAGGGCACATAAGACTTTTGCTTTGCTCCTGTATTAAAGGCTCTACTTCTTCTCTTTCACAGATCTCACCAATATCTTCGAGTCGTTTTTGCCACAGTTGCTGGCCTACCCGAACCCCATCGACCCTCTGAACGGGGACGCCGCAGCCATGTACCTACACCGGCCAGAGGACTATAAACAGAAAATCAAAGGTGATTTAAAGAGTTGCTGTCATTTGACTTCAACCTCCATTTGGCCTTTGGGTTTATATCTTTTACCGTTTCACATCATTTGCAATATTTACAATGTCTTCTGTGTGTTAGGGGTATGTTTGGAAAAGTATGCTAGAAGCATACTGGACTTGCTATTTTTGTAGTATGCACAGTATGCAATTGTTCTATGCACTATTGCAGTATATAAACAGAGCACACTGAGTAATGCTTTATCCTGCTCTGCTTGAACCTGGCCTGATCTTTCAGTCCAACATTTCAATTCAAAAGTAAAAGTTATGAGTCATGATTTTGCCTCTTTTTTTTTTTTTTTATTTAAACAAAAGTTTTAAATTAAAAAGCGGAATAACAGTGTTTACCAGTATGAACATTGTGGATATCTTGAAAGTTTAAGTGCTTTTTATTAGGCGACTGTTTCCAAAAGCGTAAATGTTAGATTCATTTGACTTTCTTGTCTTATGACTCATTCTAATTGATTCATCAACTTGTTTATGTTGTCATTTAAAAATGGTAATTGTTGTCCTGTGTGACTTTTTTATATTTATAAAATGTACTGGTTAAAAATGAAGTACTGTTTATCTTAGGCAAGGATGCATTAAATTGATCAAATGTGACCGTAATTTCAAGTAAATGCTGTTCTGTGTTGAGCAGCACAATGGTTTTAAGCACTGATAATAATCCATAAAAAATGGCCTCACAAATGTAAAAAATGACCCTGGAAAACAATTCCAGGTGGCAAATGTTGCCTCTTATTGGAAAAGCAAATTTCTGACCCTGGCTGGCAATATGCGGTTGAAGTCAAAAGTTTATATACACCTTGCAGAATCTGCTAAATGTTAATTATTTTGCCAAAATAAGAGGGATCTGAATAAGATTTTCCTTTTACATATAGTCCACAAGAGAAAATATTAGCTGAATTTATAAAAATGACCCCGTTCAGAAGTTTACATACGCTTGATTCTTAATACTGTGTTGTTACCTGAATGCATAGTTCATGAGTCCCTCCTGAACAGTTAAACTGCCTGCTGTTCTTCAGAAAAATCCTATGGTTTTTCAGCATTTTTGTGTATTTGAACCCTTTTTAACAATAACTGTATGATTTTGAGATCCATCTTTTCACACTGAGGACAACTGAGGGACTCATATGCAACTATTACAATAGATTCAATCGCTCACTGATGCTCCAGAAGGAAACATGATGCATTAAGAGCTGGGGGGGGTGAAAACTTTTCAAATTTAAAGATCAGGGTAAATTTAACTTATTTTGTCTTCTGGGAAACATGTGTCTTCTGTAGCTTCTAAAGGGCAGTACTAAATGAATAAATAAATGAATAAAATACGACATCTGGGCAAAATAAGAAAAATCTACACATTCTGTTAAAAAGTTTTCACCCTCTGGCTCCTAATGCATAGTTTTTCCTTTTGCATGAGTGAGCGTTTGAAGCTTCTGTAAAAGTTGCATATGAGTCTCTCAGTTGTTCTCAGTGTGAAAGGATGGATCTCAAAACCATACAGTCATTGTTGGAAAGGGTTCAAATACACAAAAATGCTGAAAAACCAAAGAATTTATGGGAATTTAAGGATTTTTCTGAAGAATTTAACAACATAGTATTACGAATCAAGTCTACGTGAACTTTTGAACAGGGTCGTTTTTATAAATTCAACTATTATTTTCTCTCGAGGACTATATATAAATGTCTTATTCAGGTCAGTACTAAATAAAACAAATATTATTCTAAATAGTGTATGTAAACTTTTGACATTTTTTTTAATAGTGAAATATTTTCTTTTAATGTCTAATCTCTTTTTCCCATCCGTCTGTTTCTCCTCAGAATACATCCAGAAATATGCAACAGAGGAGGCTCTGAAGGAGCAGGAGGAAGGAGCGGGCGACTCCTCTTCAGAAAGCTCCATGTCTGACTTTTCAGAGGACGAAGCTCAGGACATGGAGTTGTAGTTAAGGGTGACAGTTTCTCCCCTTTACCACAGAGACTATATTATTTCCTAACCATGCGAAGCAGACTATAAAAGATTCATATTTAAACAAGGTGAAATTTTTTTTTTTGTTTTGTTTTTTTTATCGTTATAATTACTAAACCAGGATTTTTATGGATATCTAGCGTTGATGATGAATACGGCACCCTCTCTAGGTGTTCTATCTCTACTTCTTGGTGGTTGTTTCCCCCCCCCCCCTTTTTTCTCTCTTTCACTCTCTCACTCGCTCTCCCCGACAAAAGAAAGGCTTGTAGTGTTTTCCCCCTCGATTTCCACGTTGGTAGCTGCGTAGCTGGAATGCATGTCATCGCCCTCCCTAATCCACCTTTTCCAACGCAGACTGACCAGACAGAGGCTGTATTTAAACGGGGGTGCCCGTTTTTTTTTGTTTTTTTTTGGTCCACTTGTACGTAGTGAGAGTTGTGTCCGTGATGCTCCGATACATGAATCCCTTCGGCTCGTCTTCAGGTGGAGTTGTTGCAGTTGGATCGGACACGTCTCGCCTCATTACTCCCCCCGATCGATCCGAATCGATCACTCCAGCGCAAGTCATTATCATTGCTTCCCTGGTTGTCCTGTTTGTTTGTTTTCTCTTTTAAGATTAAACCGCTTGAGAGGAAGGGGAACGTTTCCACGCTGTACGTTAAAGCAATCATCAGGACTTTACAGAACGCCGCTCACCGATCAAGCCCACGATACTACAGCGCCAGCGGGAAAATATCAATACGACTCCCTTTAAGTTCCTCGAGCGTCTTTTTAAAGGATGTAGATGTAGAGGCTAGCACACCGAAGCTCAACTTTTCCACTAGCTCGATGTTTCTGGCTTTTGTTCCCTCGTTGCGGAAGCCCCACACCACGAAACGTGGCTCTACGCTTCCACAGTGACCTTCGCAAAACGACCAGGAAGTGACTGTCCTGCTTTACGGAGCACAAATCTTTTATTTTGTACCAACAATGTATGCACAGAGTGTTTGTCTTCTTTTACTCTTTCTGTCTCGCACCCTCTCCGTATTTACGAGCATCTCTTTTGTACATTTGTTGTATGATGCGGAAGTGGAGTCGTGTAGGACTTTGTTGGTCTAGCCTAGAAGAAACCTTAAAGAGAAAAAGAGACAAAAAAACGATTTTTACTAACATTTGTAGAGTTCATCATCTTTTCCTATTGCTTGTGCATAACTATGATAGCTGTTGTTTGACCTCATGTAGATCTAGTTAGTTTTACTGGGTGGTGAAATCAAACTTAGATGTTCATATGGATTTAGGTTTTGTAACCTGCTTGTCCGATGTTATACAGATATTATCCGAAGGATCCCATTTGGTAAGATCTGCCTTGCTGAGAAACATTTAGGTGGGTTTTCGCCGTGACTGTGTGAAAACGGGCAGATTTCTTCTGTATAAAGAGCTTTTTGAATTTCAACATCTGCAGATATCATCAGTGGCATGTTGGTACCATGAAGAACCAGATTTAGTTTGTGTGCGTGTGTGTTTTTTGCAGTATTCTCACAAAACTCGCATTCTGAATGCACTTGCAGATCCATTCATCGTCCGAAATGTAAGAAACGGGGTTGAAGTAGTAAAGTAAAGTACGATGGGAGGTGTTCCAGCTCGTGCGATTTGATCCAGAGCTGCCTATGTTTTGTTTTGTTTCGTGGAGTGGCTTTTACATTATCTCTTTTCTTTTCAAATTTAAATTGATCTTTTATGGGCTAAACATTTGATGTTTTTATAGCCCGAGTCAAGAATTGGCCAAATTGTGCAATCTTGGTTATACATTTGAGTCGAAATCTGTTAATGGGGGTTCTTGTTTTCTAAAAAAAAGAAAAAGAAAAAACACCACTTATATGCAGTATTGTATTAAGAGGAGGTTATCTTACAAGGAGAGAGACGGCATACGTTTAGAGGCGGCTTTGTTTCACAAAAAGAAAACGCATCTCGGCTGTGGTTTGGTTGCTGTGGTAAACATTTTGCCATGCTTAGCAACGCACCCTGACAAACTGAAGCTCAGCTTCTCGATTTCATTTCTGCTTCATTTTTGATCCCTAAGAGACATTTAGTTTGAACTATATATTTTTCCTTTTGTTTTTAATTCATGTCTCAGAGTAAAATGACTAAAGAGTGAGAAACTCGAATAAACATGTATAAGTGTGCTTCCATTATAATTAGAAATTCTTCTTTTTTTTTTGTTTTGTGAGAATTTATTTACTAATTTTTGATTTCCTATCTCCCCCCATGTCAATAACAAGAGATGCCCATCTGGAGCAGGTAATACGTGATTAAAAAAAGGTGTTTGGGATTGAAGGGAAGCTGAAGTTTTTTTCTTTTAAGTTATTTAGTGGGTGGGGATGAGAATAAATAATGACTGTGTCCTTTGTGTTTTGCACCCATAAGCCCCTAGTGCTTACACACGCGCACAAACATCTACACACACACACACACACACACACACACACACACACACACACACACACACATCCAGGGGACAGCAGTTATTATTGTTGTGGTCTCCAGCTGTTTGTTTGCCTGAGAGATAGAGAGAGAAAGAGAGAGAGAGAGAGAGAGAGGAAGAAGAGAGATCTGTCTTCCGGCTGATGCTGTGGCCTCAGAGGCTCCCCCTGTTGGCCCTCTCAGCCAATGGCATGGCCTCTCTTGCATTTGTGTTGATGAACTCTCCAGTGCACTTTGCATGCGTCCGGTGTAGAGTCCAGTCTAGTTCAGTCCTGGCTGTCCACTCCTTTAGTCCCTTATACCTATGCTTCAAGAGGGTGCTCAGACATGGGGCTTATGTGGGCACACAGCATGGATTTTTTTTTAAAATAGTATCTGTATCTAGTACCTAGTGTGTGATACGCTGATTTAAAAAAAAAAGAAAATACACTTTTCTTTTACATTTAAAAAATTACACTTTTTCTTTTACGTTTTTTTTTTATCCCAGGTATTATGGTAATTTGCCCCTTTTATTTCCTTATCCATTAATCTTACTCTATTTTTGCCATTCTTTTTGTTTTTCTTTTGCATTGTGAAGTGGGCATGCCTGTCACCAAGGACAAATGCTCTTTATCTATAGGATTATAATCTCTTAAATAGCTGTGTACAGTAAACTGTAATAACTTCTTTTTTAATAAAATATTAAATATGTGTACAAACTGCTTTGCATCTTTGTTTTCTCTGAGAAATTGTTCGGTCTTTGTATTCAGAACATTTTGGTGCCTACATTATATAGGTTAAATAAAATAAATAAGTGTTTTTATCATTTCTATTGAAGATGCACCTCAAAAGACATTTGTTTTGAATGCATGATCTCAAAAGTTTCTATACCTTATAAAAACACATTATATGAACTGAATTCAAATGAAAATACTACAGCTAGACCTTAAAGACATGGTTTACTTACAAAAAATAACTCTTTAATCATTTACTCACCCTCGAGTTGTTCCAAACCTGTATGGGTTTCTTCTGTTAAACAAAAAAGACAGAGGGAGAAGAAGATCGCGGCCATATTGGCGGCACTGAACTGAACAAAACCTGCATATTTTACTGAATATTGTTGCTGAAAATGGTCATTTATTGTCATGCTACTAATCGTCGGACTGGGAAAAACATTTGGAATGCTATAGATCAAGGAGAAAAGTGCAAAAAACTGTCTGAGGAACAAAAGGTGTTTGTGGTTGGCCAAACTGAACCAGGATTTCCGAGGTAACATTTGACAACATTTTTGTTCTTATCATTTCCGGTCAGGTGGGTGAAATATTAGGCTAATATCTTAATTAATACTGCTTGTATGTGTCTTTATCACCTATTAACTTTAGTTTGTCAAAATATTGTGCACTTTCCTGGTTACCAAGTCCTTCTCTGTATGATTTGGCAGCTTCCACACATTTTTTACATGGTTTAGACAGTATAAATTAGCAGAAAAATGTATTTAGTAGTAGCCTATTAACCGTACAATCCATCATGTTGTTTACATCCGAGTATCGCGGTTCATCCGGGTAACGGGCCAAATCGTGAGTACTCCCATCCATATGATTTAATTTTTGGGTCAATTATCTCTTTAAAGTTAACAAAGATTAACTTTACAATTGTAAAACAATTAACTTACAATTGTAAAACAACAATTTCACAATTAATTGAACAATTGGGCGGGGGGGCGGGGGGGGGGGGGGATATTAAACAAGTGTACGTTTATTGTTTATCATGTCCACTGTCCTTGTTCGGTTACTATATGCTAACTTCTAACATGAGATTTTTATTAATTAGATATGGCGAAATGTAAAAATAAAGCAAATACATGTTTCATTTTTTTACTGTTTTCATTTAAAATTTCTACCCTGAAGAAACCTTGTAAATGTCTCTTTAAAGATCAACGACAGTTCCTCACGACACCATCTTCCGGAAGTGACATCATTTTTGTTGCGAAAACAAGAGCACAAATATTAGTAAGTATTATAAACCAGTTTTATGAATTCTGTTATGTTGTGCGTTATTGATTAGTCTGTTTCACTCCAAAACGTTTCATCCAGTACAATTTGGTCATATAATCTTTAAAAAATATTACAACGAACTAACCAACTGTCATTCTCTCACTGGGTTTGAAGAATTTTTTGAGCGTATTTCTTTGATATTCTACTATACTTTTTAAAGTTTTGAACAATTTTAAACAATACAAAGCTCAAATAGTACTTCAGGAATGACCCAAATGACATTCCGACATATTTGAATGTATATTACAAATATTCAAAACATATTATGAATACTAGCCAGAATTCAAATTCGCTAAGTGGGTAAATTGTAAAGCCTTTAGGGCTGCTTGCTCAATAAACATTCCCACGGTCTTATGGTCTTATGATTTATTTGTATGTTGTTGTTACTCTATTCCACCACTAGATGACAGACATGTTACCCAAGTCACCAAGAGAACAATAATATACATTAAAGCCAAATAAAATATGTTTAAATTGTTGCAAGTACAGCAAAACCCCTCTTCATTTGAAAATTTAATAGACGTCTAACCATAGTCCATGAATAGACTAGACATCGGTTAGATAACTATTGAACGACTACATGTATACGTCTAATAGACAGTGAATATGGGTCTAGGCTAAAACACGACTAAATTTGGGCTATCACTGAATATATACATACACTTGATTCTTAATACTGTGTTGATACCTAAATGATACACAGCTGTTTTTTTTCAGTTTATAAGTTTTTTTCAGTTTATAAGTCCTTTGTTTGTCCAACAGTTAAACTGTGAAAACACGACTAAATTTGGGCTGTCACTGAAAATTTAATACACGTCTAACCATAGCCCAAGAATAGACTAGACATCAGTTAGACGACTATTGAACGACTACATGTATACGTCTAATAGACAGTGAATATGGGTCTAGACTAAAACACGACTAAATTTGGGCTGTCACTGAAAATCATATAGACGTCTAACCATAGCCCAAGAATAGACTAGACATCAGTTAGACGACTATTGAACGACTACATGTATACGTCTAATAGACAGTGAATATAGGTCTAGGCTAAAACACGACTAAATTTGGGCTGTCACTGAAAATCATATAGACGTCTAACCATAGCCCAAGAATAGACTAGACATCGGTTAGACGACTATTGAACGACTACATGTATACGTCTAATAGACAGTGAATATGGGTCTAGGCTAAAACACGACTAAATTTGGGCTGTCACTGAAAATCATATAGACGTCTAACCATAGCCCAAGAATAGACTAGACATCAGTTAGACGACTATTGAACGGAAATTTAATAGACATCAGTTAGACCACTAATAGACTAATAGATATGTCTAACAGACAGTGAATATGGGTCTAGGCTAAAACACGACTGAATTTGGGCTGTCAGTGAAAATTTAAGAGACGTTCTGACATTCTGAATTTAATGAGGTTCTTCAGAAAATTCCTTCAGGTCCCACAATTTCTTTGGCTTTTCAGCATTTTTGTGTATTTGAACCCTTTCCAACAACGACTGTATGATTTCGAGATCCATCTTTTCACACTGAGGACAACTGAGGGACTCATATGCAACTATTACAGAAGGTTCAAACGCTCACTGATGCTCCAGATGGAAAAATGATTCATTAAGAGCCGTGGATCATTCAGCTTACAAAATAGTATTAAGAATCAAGTGTATGTAAACTTTGTGTGAAATATCTTACTCAAGCCAGTACTTTTATTTTATATGATACCTCTTATTTTGCTCAAATTATTAACATTTTGCAGATTCTGCAAGGTGTATGTACACTTTTGACTTCATATCAACATTTCAAGTTTGATGTGCAGAACTCAATATTGACCACCAGGTGTCCCTCAAGCTACACAAAGTAGAATCCTAATCCATTTGTAGTACCATAAGTGGCCTCCAGGGGACGATGCCACTCATCGTACAAAAAAAGAAACGATTTAGTAACATAAGGCAAATTAATCTTTTCGACCAAAATGTCTCTGTCACGCAGCAATCTGTTCCCTCTTGTTCTTTCATGCTTTAGGAGCTGCAATTAAAAATAAATACAAACTCCCTCCCACATTTTTCTTTCCTTTCCATCCCCTTTTATATTTTTTCTGTGCTTTCAGCCCACCTGTTTTACCTCATTATAACTCTTCCACCAGTCTTTCACCTCCACTGAGTCAGAAAATAGTCAACTAGAAGGAGACATCGAGCTCGGGCAGAAACGAGACAGTGCGTATACCGCTTCTTTCCAAAGCCCTGACCTCCAGTGCTGGAGAAACCTGAGCTCCTCAATGAAATATTTAAAGGCCTTTATCTGCAGTGCGATGGTCAAGAGGGCTACAGGCCTACATGACGTAATGCCCAGCCCCAGTCGGCCTCTGTGATTGGCTGGAATCAGAGTTTGCCGTCACGTGACCAGTCCCAGCGGTTCGCCGTCCGAACTCACAGGAGAAGCTTGACACTCTTTTATATTCGTTAATGTCTCCATTATTTTCACTTAAAACAATTTTGGACTACAGAGCCTAGAGGTAATGTGTTGGGATTTGTTATCGCAAGAAATGATAGATGGTAGACGGAGAAAACGCAATTATGCAACAATATACAAAAAAGTGCTGCAGAATGAAGGACGAATATTGTTTACTTCATCAGTTTTGATAGTTGATAGCCTATGCATATGCATTACAATAGTAATCACTCCGCGCACTTTTGAACTCTTTATCAGTAAATGAGCTGCCAGGTACACCCAAGCATCATCATATATCCTACCAAAGCATCATATGACAAGATGGCTAATATAGCCGCGTTTTTATACCATAAAACAGAACAAAATAAGAAACAACTAAGCTCACACGCTAAACTCCTGCCTTATTTTTCTTTTCATGTTACAGTGCGTCATATGAGATGTGAGACATATGAGACGGTGGATCTTGACCGGCTGAGCGTCTCTCATGTCGAGGACTCGGTTACTAAACCAGCCCAACTCCGTTATTAATGGATGACCGTCTGATTAAAAACGCCTCAGACAAAGACACAAATGGCAGATGCTCTGACTCACCGTCTCCAAGGCGACTGATAATGCCAACTTAGTCAGAAAGGTAACGACATGCTACGACATAAACCCCCATGCCCGAAAATGACTAATCTTTTAGTATTTTGTATTTATGTAAATAACTGCTTTATTTTATTAATCCAAGTACTACCGAATTACTTTTATACTAAGTTATCTTCTGAAATGTTTCTTGCCATTTAGAGCCGAAACTAACAGTATCAGATCAATATTAATTATATTACATCTCCATGCAGTCTTTTAACAGCATCTCAATATATTTTCAAACCATCATTCCCACTAGTATGATTAAAAATGAGCTTTTTGACAGTCTGCAATGAACATTCTTCTTCCTGTGTTGTTCTAAACTTCAATGCATGCATTTATTCGTTTACAAATAAGTGAACTGGCATCCAAATCAATCTTTTGGCTCAGAGAAATTGCTAACATTATCTTCAGTTGTGCTTTAATCTCTTAAATGTTATATAAATGTTATTTAAATATTGCATATTGAATTAACATTTTTCTTTCTTGTCAAGATTATTTATTGTTGAAAATTTAATCTGTAATCTGTAAAACGTTCATTACAAGAACGTTCTCTTCTGCTCACCGAGCCTGCGTTTATTTGATACAAAGTACAGCAAAAACAGTACTGTTTTTAAATATTTTTACTATTTAAAATAACTGTTTTCTATCTGAATATTTTTTTTAAATGTAAATTATTCCTGTGATTTCAAAGCTGAATTTTTAGCATCAATACTCCAGTCACATCATCCTTCAAATCATTCTATTTCGTTTTGCTCCTCGAAAAACATTTTTTTATTATTTTTATTATGTTTAAAACAGTTGAATACATTTTTTCAGGATTCTTTGATGAATAAAAAGATACAAAGATCGGCATTCATCTGAAATAGAAATCTTTTGTAACATTATAAATGTCTTTATCATCACTTGTGACCAATTTAAAGCATCTTTGCTAAATAAAAGTATTAATTTATATAATTTCTCTATACTCTTTATATATTGTATAGTGTGTAATGTTACATAAGCTTTTTATTTCAGATGAATGCTGATCTTTGGATCTTTTTATTCATCAAAAAATCCTGAAAAAATATACTCAACTGTTTTAAATATTGATAAAAATAATAAATGTTTACAAACAGCAAACCAGCATATTAGAATGATTTCTGAAGGATCACGTGACACTGAAAACTGGAGCAGTGATGCTGAAAATGTAGCTTTGATTACAGGAATAAATTACATTTTTAAAAACATTCAAATAGAAAGCAGATATTTTAAATAGTAAAAATATTTCACAATATTACTGCTTTTGCTATATTTTGGATCAGATAAATACAGGATTAGTGAGCAGAAGAGACTTCTTTAAAAACAAAAAATCATATTGTTCAAAAACTTTTGACTGGTAGCGTAAATACATTTTCTCAAATTAAAAAAAAAAAAAATCTTCCACAATAAAGGCTTGAACTCACGGTCAAAATTTGACACATTCCTTTATTTAAATCCTAAAATATAAAACTTTAACCATAAACAGTGACACATCGTCACTGTATGAGCATGTGTTAGTCATAAGTTTATCATACTTGTAAGTGCACTTATAATTAATATTTAATATATAATATAACAGACAAGGTTCAAGCAGTGGATGGGCGTTTGTCAATACATCAAATGCTCCGTTGGTCATCTGTAAACTATTCCACCATGCTCTTTGTTCCGTGGGCCCGTATCATGTATCATTCGATGAGGGGCGTCAGTTGTGCCAGAAGAGTGGCCCGGTTACACCCGATACCCGTCCTGGCAGGTGGGTAGGGCTCTAAACGTCATATGGAGCGACAGGTAGCTGCAACGAAATGACTATTTTAAAAATTCAAGAGCTTCACTCAACTTCCCTCATACAGGTGATCTGTGGCTCGTGTTTCGACTTTTCCAGAAGTTAATCAGGTGGATGGGTGAGGGGACGACTCAACCAGGGCTGACTGGTCAACAAAGAGCCCTCGGGATAGATTTCACTCTGGCTACTCGGGTTGAATAGATGTAACCAGAGCCGCCAGACTAACACCACTGGCATAATTTAAAAATATAGAGACGTTTTTTTCCACTGAGGTGTGATAGGCTTCAACTATCAACAGCAGGTAAGTGGACTCGGGGCTTGTGGGTAACCTGGAGCGGTATATATATGAAGAGCGACCCAATGGAGGACAGCATCACTTCCAGACTCTGTAGAAGTGCTTGGAGTGTGATGCACTGCGACTGCACTGCGGCTGAGGTCCTGATGCCTTACAGGATGGAGGATGCTCTCCGCGATGACGCCTGCATGGGGTAACCATTTATACCAGTTTAACTTGAGATCATTTTATTTTTAGATTTTGTCTTAGACTTGTAAGTTGTTGACACAGGCACAGGCTGATAGGCCTGAACCTATTATCATAGATTAGAAATTGACAGAAATAAAAAGCTTAGACTTATATAACAGCATACGGTCCTTTTTATGATTACTTTTTTACTTTTAAAGCAACGTGCCGAGCACAAAGATGGACTCAGGCTGCTAACTGAGGAGGACCGTTATGTAAAAGGATGCTCATAGCTGGTAGGGCCTGCAGGCATATAGAGCAGATGAAATGGTGCGTTTGAACGCTTGTTCATTACTGGCCATCTGGATGATGTCATCTGATCCCAAAACCCAAGACCTGCGGGACACACACAGGGAGAAAATCCTAAACCAAGGCAATGCTTTATCACATATTGATAGGCTTAGCTGAATATGTAGCTTGCTTTTTCTTTTCTTGCTTTAATAATTATAGAAATAGTGTTTGGGGGGAAAAGGCTAAAGTGGATTTAGATAGTTTGAGATGGCCTGGCCTAGCTGGTTCTAAGCTGGTTTAGTTCCCAGACGGATCAACTGACAGGTGCGCAAAACCACATTTAAACCAGTCAAAAACCCTCTTTGATAGACCAGCTTAGAATTTAGACCAGCAAATCAATTTAGTCTGGTTCAATGTTTTTTCCTCTTCAGCTGAGTTCATTCCCTCTTTTGCTCTCTCTCTCTCTCTCTCTCTCTCTCTCTCTCTCTCTCTCTCTCTCTCTCTCTCTCTCTCTCTCTCACTATCAATGCAGACAGAGCCTCTTTGTCTGCCAGTAATACAGGTAAACACCTGTCTTGGCCCTCTACAGACACAACACGTCACATTTGGTCCAAAGATGTGTTTGTTTGTTGGAGCCTGTGCCTCACACTCTTAAAAAATAAAGGTTCTTTATTGGCATCGATGGTTCCATGAAGAACCTTGAAAATCAATGGAACCTTTCAAATGCAGAAAAGATGTTTTTTTAGATTTTTAAAATTCAGTTCTTTTAGGAACTGTTCACTGAAAGGTTCTTTGGAGAACCAAAAACGGTTCTTCTTTGGCACCACTGCAAAAACACCCCTTTGGAGCCTTTTTTTTTTTTTACTAAATAGAAGGACAAATTAGGCAAAACATTGCGATATTAAAGACATTGCATTGTAAATACCTATTTCCAGAGGGTATATTTAAATATTCTCTTTGTAATTTACTTAAGCTATAATTTTTCTAATTATATTTATAGGCCTATTACAGCACTGATAAATAATGGTCAAAATATACGTTGTCATTGTCAAACGTATGCTACGCAGTTAAATTAAAACGTAGCTGTTATCGCGTAAATCAAAGAAAAGTCGTTGCGTGTTGAAACACGAAATTGAAAAAGTATTGGACGCTGTATTTTTGCCAAACGAATTATCACGACTGAAAGTCATACCCCGAAGGCAAAGGTTGTAAAATACTTTTTAAAACTAAGAGTAGCTTTTTATATACGTTTCAGTAACGACAAAAATGACTCAAAATTCGTTTAATAAACATTTGATGATGTAAACATAGCAACAGCTATCGCTGACAAAATGAATAGCCTACATAATATAACCTAAAATATAGGCTAAGTGACATTATTTATCTCGTTGTTGTTGAGTTAGTCGTTTAAAACGATTTTATGTTAGTTAACGGTTAGCTGCGCTAAGGGCGCCAAACACAATTTAAATTGCGCAAGACGAAATCCTCCTGACAGGAATTATTTTAAAAACCGTAGCGGCTTGAAAATCTCGAAATAATTCCCACACTGCCCGAGACTATCGAGAAAAAAAAAGATGCTGCCGTTGCAATTTTTGTATGGTAAAATTAAAACCCTTCTCCAGAATAATTCGGGTTTGAAAATCTTTTAATCCGAAGATGAAGTAAACCAGTGACAGCTGTATGGTCGAACTGCAGCAGAGCTCAATCAGAGAGCCTCGCCTCCCGTCGGCTCCACCTTAAAAGGACAGAAAAAAAGCACCTGAGTTAGTGACATCGCAAAATGCAGGAGACAAGAGGAGGGTTGGATTATTCCTTCGGCACTGGGGTAAGATGCTTAACTAATTATCTTTCCATTGGCAAATCCTCACGGTTGCAGACTAAACAAGCGGGCTGCCTTCTGTGCATTTCAAGGCGTTTATGTTACGAAAAGAAAAGCCGAAATTCTGGGAGTCGTTTGAGCACCTGGAGCTGCGCAGGTACAGCGACTCTCCAGGTGGAAAATAGAGAGAGAAAGAGAGGGAGAATATGTAAGAGGGGGGAAACTGGGCTGCATTTGTTATTTGATACTCAGGAAGTCAGTGACGACGCTTTGACTTCTTTGTCTCATTGAAAAATGCTCGATTATGCGGCGAGAGAGCTTGATAAGTCCGTGTTCACTCATGGAAGCGAATGAGTTTAAATCAGCGCAAGCTCGGCGTGCCGTGTTTGGAGAAAAAGTCAAGTCGTTTTTTAATCGCAGTCGTTCAGGTTTTCGTCGAATCTGTGCAAATCAGGTCGGTAAGAACTTTGTTTTATATTTTAGTTGTGTTTAGGGCTTTGTGAGTGTTCAGAAAAAAATAACTAAAGGAAGAAGCCCAGTCTGAAAAAGTCATTAGGATTTTGAGACGCAGGCTACGCATCAGGTAAGCTCCTGAACAATTCTTTTAAATCACACAGACTCACAATAGTCTGTGTATATAATTACTGTCCTCTTTTTGAAATGCTACCCTGCCTGTTTACCTTTGAATACACTTATTTTTACGGGTTTTATGCAGTAATAGGAAAAAAAAATATTTGCAGCCTATTTGTATTTGTTTATTCATTTTTTAAAAGCATCTGATTATATATTGAATTATATGTTTTTTAGTTTATTACACAGGATAATTCTAACCTCAGTAGAAAAAATAAGCAGCGTGTGTGAAAGTGCATTCACAGCATCCTTCTGGAAAAATAGGGCTGGATGTTGTTGACGCAATGTTTTTAACATCATTATTTTACACTCACAATTATTTAGATATTTGATGAAATGTGTGTGTGTTTTAGGCTTCGTTTTGCTATTTCAAACACCTTTTGACTAATTCGTTTGTTTGTAGACTAGTTTTTAATTTTTTTTATAATTTTGAAAATACTAATGATCTAAAATAAGCTCAAGTATAATGGATAAAATTGTATTATGATAGAAGCCAAAAAGAATGCGCAATTATTTGAGTTTAAAATGGTTTTAAATGGCGTATAGCATGTCAGACCGCAGGGCATGTCAGCTTCCCAAAAGTATTTCTTGTCATCAACACCTTTTCCAGGGTCCCGCCAAAATCTTGCAAAATGTAATTCTCATTTTTCTTTAGATTTTTCTGTTTGCCCTGCGTCGTTTGCATAAGCTTAAAGAGATTTGTTTAGTAAGTACATGTCGTTATTGTGGCAACTGCATGTAGAAAAAAAGTCGAAGTAATTCAGAATCAATCGCAAGATGCTTGAATCATTTATATTAATAACTTTGATATAAAATATTACGTATAGCAGTGACGCTGGCAATGATGCTGGTACATCATTAAGCTTTTACCTAAACAATTCATGCAACAAACACTTAATTTATTCTTAAATATATCCTATAATCAGAAGTTTATTTGCATCGTGAGTTACAAGTGCATTTTTGATGTTTTCAATTTTACGCTTCACAAAATATATAAACGCACGAATACCTGAAAAATACATACATTTATAATACATATTAGTATTTAAAATATAAGTGTATTTATATTTTCTATGAAACATAGGCCTAACAGTTTTATATTTTCAGGTAAACAATCTATACGTCGATTGTTTTGTCTACAATCACCTTGAGAGCACAAGTGGCCCCGGGCGTTGTCCTTTTGGGGGAGACTGAGACTGAACTGGTCTGGCCAAATCTTTCCTAAAATAACTGAAGTTCGAGGAGATGCTCGCTAATTAGACAAATGCGATTAACCGGGAGCTTTGAGACCGAGGTTAACAAGAGGTGACGAACGCACCCACACGCAACTTATTAATAATGATAAAAGACTGAAATCTTCCAAAAAAAAAAAAAAAAAACTTCGATAACTCTGGATGCATTCAACGCAAAAACAACCGGACATGAATATGACGCAGTGCAGGCATAATGCCATAGGGTTCAAAGACACTGCGTTATCTTAAACGAAAAATCAAAATGGTTATAATTTAAGTTTTCGATATGGTTTTACCTATTTGTATTCACGATTTGGGAAATTGTAAGGGTGATGACAATTAGTTTTAAGCACTTTCGTTTTTAATGATGCGTTGTGCCAAGACAGCCAGAAAAAATAGACCATTAAGTCGTCATGATGTTATCATAAGAGAATTTTTTTCTTTTATTGCGCAGGGGTGGGGGCGAAACAGAACCAGCCAGACCAATTTGACTATGCTTGCTTCTCAACTTGGCTTTTTAGAGGTATTGATTATTCCAGGAAATTGCAAGAGGAGTCCTGCTCCGGGAGCCATTTGGGCGTCTGAAAAATCACTTAGAACATCATTTTTGATCTGGAATCAATCTGGCCTCCATCTCCTGCAGGAGCAGAGGGAGCAGGAGCTAATGGCTGTTCCTGGGTCCTCCTGGGTGGGGCTGCAGACTTCGCCTATAGGGGAGGAGGGTGATCTAGGTCTGGTGGCTTCTTCTATAGCAGATGGCGTGTAACCAGAAGATATGGGGTCTCGAAGGCTGTGATCTCTCTTGGGTGCTGTGTTGGGTTTTTTGCTTAAGGCTAGTGAAGCAACATGGCGTCTCTCGTGTCACTTTAGTCAATGGTGATGATAAAGGATAGTAAAGGAGCATTTTGATGGATCTCTGCAGGCTTTTAATGCTTTGGAGTCATCTGTGGTGTTTTGAAGGACAATATACTTGGACATGCTTTTCACAGTAAAGGGATCATCCTTTTGGTGTAAATCCAGAACTTTGTTTGATAATCTCTAAAGATTATCTAAAGATGGTTTTATTTGAGGAAGAGACTTTTCGTTCTTAAGGAGATGGAAGTCCTTTCTCAGTATAAAGTGTTATGATTATATATACAACTTGGTTTAATCTTCTCAACAGCTAATTAAAATGTCTGGTTGAGCACATTATGGAGGATAATGTCAGCATTTTGTGATTCAGTTGGTTGAAAACATGCTATCTATTCATTTAGAGAATCACTAGTGTCTCCTTTATAATCTCCTTGATAATCAAATACAAGAAATAGTATTGAAAGACCATCATGAATTGGATTTATCTCTTTGTTTTCCAAAACTGAAATACATTTTTTTGAAGGAACCTCAAACAGTAGATCTTGGTGATGAAAAAGCCAAGGTTATCAAGGTCATGGATTCGATTCCCAAAACATTTTTCATCATTACACTGGGTAATTCTCTACTGCATTCTTGGCTCGCTATCTTTCTGAAACCTTTGTGATGCACTTTTGCGTTCCTTTCTCACTCTCTGTCTCTCTCTTTCTTTTCCCTTTAGGAAGAAGGGTTCTTCTCAACCTCCTTAACCAATTCTCCCCCTCACCTCCCCTCGTACATCCCCCTCCCCGCTGTTCTGTCGTTTTTTCATTGGTGTTGCTGGAGGCCGCAGGTTGTCTTAAAGGGGTGAAGCTGACAGACTCCTGTTCTGTGTATGGCACTGGTAGAATTCACTGTGAAAGCACACTATCAGTGAATTACCAAAGGGCCATAAACAGAGCAGAGAAAGAACCACATGATGTCCAGTTTGGTGTAAGTGGGTACGGATTCAAAACTCTCAGCGGAACTCTCGGATGATTTCTTTTCCCTCTTCTTTGCCTGTTTTGGCACTAGCACATTTTTGCTTTTTTATATATACCTTGAGCAATTATGTGTAGTGCCAATATGGGACAAGACAGAAGTGCTGCTAAAAGTCACGTGATCACAAAGGACAGACAGCAGGCCATTGGCGTGATTTATCCTCTCTCTGGCAGTCATGTTCTATTTTCAGTCCTTCTGCCCAGTGTAACATAAGAAGCGACCTTTGCTGCGCAAAGCCGAAAATTCAATAATCTTGTATCTTCGTGAAGACATTTTCCTTTCGATCACTGCAGCTGAACCTCGTAAGAAGTAGTCGCGGTGGTTTTTGCAGAGAAATGATTTGCACAGATGCATTATGACACTAAAATGGTTTGTCTGCATCAGACGCCATGAACTGTCTTAACTGGAGGACTTTCAGATATTCATCTCCTCTTGAAAGCAACTGCATCTTCATCGATCAATGCAACTTTTGCTTCTGTGCAATGCTATAGATGCTGACTAAAAAGATGTGCTATCTTTACTTTTTAGGGGCTATTTCATGCCTACACTCTCAAAAATAAACCTTTACAGAACCTTTAACCTTTCCATTGCACAAAAGGATATTTAAGTGGGAAAAGGTTATTCAGATTATTAAAATATTCTTGGTTTTAAAAAATGCAGAAAGGTTCTTTGCAGAACCCACAACTGTTCTTTTTGGAACTTATTTTAAGAGTGTATATAAGATGGCTTTCAGAATATACTGAATGTTATCAATCAGATTTGTTAAACATTCTGAATAAATGGATAGATAAACAGATAATTAGATGGGTAGATTGATAGACAGATTTCCTAATATTCTGAATAACACCATAATTACAGATAGATAGACAGATATCAAATTTATATATAGATCGATTTCTGAAGGTACTGAATATTATCAATCAGATTTTTTGAATATTCTGAATAAATGGACGAGTGGATGGAAGATAGATAATTAAATGAATAGATAAATGGATGGATGGACTGGTGGATTGATATACAGATTTCCAAACATTCTGAATAACATCATGATTACAGATAGATTTCTCAATATACTGAATATTATCAATCAGAGTTTTTGAATATTCTGAATAAATGGATGGATGATCGGATGAAAAATAGATAAATAAATGAAGAGATATATGGATGGATGGACAGATTGATTCCAAATATTCTGAATAACATACAGAGTTTTCTGAATATACTGAATATTATAAATCAGATTTTATTTCATCAATATTCTGAATAAATGGATTGACAAACGGATTAAAAAAAGATAAATGAGAGTGTATTAGGCCTTAGTAAGAGCAATTTGTCTGACCCAGTTAAGACCTTCAGTAACTGTTCATCTCTTATCTTTCATTTAAAGTATCTTTAGTATGAAATAAAAGTGCGTTTGTATTACTGTATGTCTGTTTGTGGCAATGAATGGCCCTTTTCTCCTCTGCTACAGAGTTCAAGGACAAAACCCAAAGGTTCTCCGACGGTATTTGGCAATGGTAGAACTCACACTGGTGAGGTAGTCAGATCCGGTGGTTCTAGACTTGCCAACTACTACCTGAGAACATCTCCACTGTGAAGCATGGATATTAATCTCTGAAGAATTGAGAGCACGGGTTCAAAACTGTGTTTCAATGATGAGTGAGTGACTGTGAGTAGTACGGGTTGGGGTCAAATTCAAATATTCCCCCACTGCACACCACAGTCTCAAAGCTCCTGATGCTTCGGTCATTGATCCAAGCTGTTCACTGATACTAGTCGGCCATGTTTGGTTTTCATTCTACTGAATCTCATTGTGTTGGATCAGTCTGGCTTATTTCTCTTTTTTGGGCTTTGTTTGCCAAAATAGAGCATTGAACTATATGCATTATACATTGCTAATCAAAATGTTCTGATACCAACATGTAAATATTTAAAATAAATAAAAAAAACTGTATGAAACACAGCTTTTGAAGAACTCAGTGGTTTGGCATTTGTGTGAAACAGCTTGTGTTTTGTTGCTTGGTAAAGGGAGAGGCCGGCCCTGTATCTGGGTCAGGGGCTGCTAATGTAGGTGAGGAGAGGATTGCTGGATTAAGTCCTCTTTATCTCCTTTTGCATAAATCTATTCATACAGAATGAATGACAATATGAAAACATTAGCCACCATTGAAGTGTAATGCTATCATTTATGGTGTCAATCACTCTCTTCAGGTCTTTGGTTGATGGTGAGGTACTGAATCTGAACCTCACGGTTTAAAGATTCATTCACATTAAGCAGAAGATGAAGTATTTGTTAGACAATTTATGTTCATGATAACATGATCAGCCAAATATTCAGTATTGGTCACTGAACAACCCATTTGACCCCACTACTAGTGGTTGCTGTCACTTTTGCATTGCAATATCCGATTAAATGTAGCATTCTTCATTTTTTTTTTTTATCATTATATTCACTGTGCTAGTGCTGTTCACCTGTGAGCTGTTTACCTGCCTGCGTCAGAAAATCCAAAGCAAATATGCGTATGCTAGAGAAGAAAGGAACATTGTGTCAGATTCCTGCCGAAACTTCGGCGGCAGTAATTGCTTTGTGGGAAATCTCTGTCCATGTGGGCCTTCTCCAGATGGGCCGCCCGGGTCGGGTTACACAGCATTTTTCAGGCCCCCTCCTCTGTACCGACCTCTCCTCTCTCTCATTCAGTGAATAATCCCTGGTTAAGAGAGAAAGAAAGAGCATGGCTGAGACAGAGCTCGGTCTGTACTCTAATGTAAAGAGAGCATTAGTAGAATGAGATTAGGGTCCATCTCTCTTACGCACTGTCTGGTGCCGAGGTGCGTGTGATGGCGAGAACATCATCGATGTAAGAAAGTGATGATGATGATAGAAGGTGGTGGGAATAATACATCACCTACTTCAGGAAGCATAATGTGCATTTTTGTTCACTGTATTGAGGAAATAATTATCTAAAGTGTAATTTAAGTGTGTATACATATGCATGCTGTTTTAGAAATAGATAATTACAGTTACTAATATTTTATCAATAATTTACTATGGATGATGGATGTTACAAAATAATTACAGACAGAAGGACAAACAGATAGATAGATAAAATATCAATCATATATAGATAGATTTCTAAATATTCTGAATATTACTAATCAGATTTTTTTGAATATTCTGAATAAATGGATGGAAGGACTGACGGACAACAGGCAGACAGATAGATAGATGGATGAATAGATCAATGAATCCATAGACAGGTTTCTAAATATTCTGAGTAACATAATTCCAGATAAATAGATAATCATATGCAGGTAGATTTCGGAATATACTGAATATTATCAGTCAGATTTTTTAAATATTCTGAAATGATTGGACAAATGGATAGACGGATAGATCAAATGATAGACAGATTTCCAAATATGCTAAATAACATCATAATTACAGATAGATATCATAATCATATATTAATTTTCTCAATATATTGAATATTGGAATATTCTGAATAAATGAATGGATGAAGGATAGATAAATAAATGGAAAGATAAATGGATGGATGGACTGATGGATTATTAGACAGATTTAAAAAATATTCTGAATAGCCTATTTACAGATAGAGATAGATAATCATAATCAGATCAATTTCTGAATATACTGAATATTATCAATTCGATTTTTTGAATATTCTGAATAAATGGATGGCTGAGCGGATGATACATAGATAAATAAATTAATGGATGGACAAATGGATTGATAGATAGATAGATTTCCAAATATTCTGAATAACATCATATTTACAGATAAATAGATATTATAAATCAGATTTTTTTATATTCTGAATAAATGGATGGACAGATGGATAGACAGATAGATAAATGGATGTATGGATTCATCGATAGACAGATTTCCAAATATTCTGAATAATAATATAATATATGGTTAGATAGATGTATATCATGATCATATATAGATAGATTTCTGAATATACTAAATATTATTGTACATTTTTAAAATATTCTGAATAAATTGATAGACAAATAAATAGAAGATAAATAAAAACATGGATATATAAAAGGATAGATGGACTGATGGATAGGCAGATTTCCAAATATTCTGAACACAATTACTGACTGATAGATAGATACATTTCTGAATATACTGAATATTATCAATCAGATTTTTTTGAATATTCTGAATAAATGGATGGATAGACAGATAAATGGATGGATGGGTCGATAGATTTTCAAATATTCTGAATAACAATTACAGATAGATAGATTTTTAAACATACTGAATATTATCAATCAGATTTTTTGAATATTCTGATTAAATAGATGGACAAGCGTAATTACTTAAATATATAGATGGATAGATAGACAGACAGAAATATTTCTGAACAGCATTCTGAATAGCAATATAAATAATTCTGAATAATATGTTATCACACATAGATGGATTGATAGATTTCTGAATAACAGTCTTAGTATATTTTCTGAATAATGTATCAAATAAAGAGATGGGCAGACAGGTAGGTTAGGCTTAGTAGATGGGATAATCCATTAGTTCAGAGCTACTGCTAGCATGCACGTGTGTATGTGTGAGTGTGTGTGTGTGTGTGTGTAAGAGAGATGGCCAGAGGGATGTAGTGTGTATTAAGACACGATTAGTAGAGATTAAAGCTCTGCCCCAGAGTTTGTGCAGCTCCAGGCTGGAGGAACAAGCCCCCCGCCGAGACTGGAGCCGTCAGCCCCGTCAGACCCATATCCTCTCCTTAACACAATCAATACCTCTACCCCATATTCCCCTGATGACACAATACCACCAGACGGCCATTTAGCATTCGTCCAGGCTAATGGCAACCCTCATAAAAAGATAAAACTAATGAGGATTCCTATACATTTACAGCTCCGAGACAAAGTGTTATAGTAACTTAGGCCAGTTTGTCTTAGCAAAGCTCTTTCCAGTAATTTCCAGTCTGTCTATCCAATTCTAGTATTAGCTGATTACACAAATCTTAAAATGATCTTTGGGGAACACGTTGCGAACCTAGTCTAAATGAATATTTAAAAAAAAGAGAGACCAACCCCCCTTGTTTTTTTCTTTTTCTTTTTCAGTTATAAACCCAGTATATTCTAGTCAGTAGCGATTATATGTTATATACAGTGAGTTCCACAAGTCTTGAGTTCACAAAAATATACTTAAACTAAAGTAAACTAACCTAAATTAATACATTTTGTAAAATGAAAACTTAACTTATTCGATTTAAAAAAAAAATGTTTTAAACATTTTTTTAAAAATGTATTTTATTATATTTTTTAGATGTATTAAATTAGAAAAATACAACCCTTTGAAGGTTATTTAGGTTACATAAGTATCTGGTATGCAAAAATTTCCTCAGCGATTGCACTACACTCGTCAACGGTCTTACGTATGACATCACACTTAAATCAGGTACGTAACGCTCTGATGTTTAGATAGAATTGTGGTTATGTATTAGGATTAGAGCTGAACGCTGTTCTGTGAACACGGCCCCGACAGAGGAACAGATTGGCCCGAGCACTTGGACGGGATGAGGGCGGGGCCAGGGGCTGATTCTCAGAAAGCGTGCTAATAAGAGTCCCTTAATCTGCAGCTCACGACTGACGCACGCGTGCACTGAGCAGCTCCTGCCAGCTGCCACCATGACCTGAAAACCACAAACACACAAGTCCTTGCTCTCTCTACACACTCCCTTTAACGTCTCCCTCTCGTTTTGCTCTGTTTAGAACGGATGTGGCCGGACAGGGATTAGACAGCCACACACTTCACATCTCTCTCCGATCTTGCTGCTCCGTGCCGATAATCTGGAAGTGGAGTGGGATGCTGGGATGTGTGCGGTGCCTGATGGATAAGTGCATTTCCCTCCTCCTCCTCCTCCCTCGGCAGAAGGACACAGGCCTTAAATCCAGGTTTTAGCCAGGAGGGGAGGGATCAGGGTTTATGATGCAACAGGAGCCCCATCCATCACAACAAGCTGGAGGTGGGGTGCGGATGTCACCATGTGTTTTGGAAAGAGGTCATGGAGTTTTTTGTGATTAGATTATTTAACTTCATAAAAAAACAAGTGGACGATGACTAGTGACCTTGACTAGTAAAATGGGTGACATCTTAAGTACACACAGATTAACAAAAACAAACAAACAAACCAAAAACAGCTGTGGATCATTCAGGTAAAAACACAGTATTAAGAATCAAATGTATGTAAACTTTTGAATAGGGTCAGGTTTTTATAAATTCAACCATTATTTTCTCTTGTGGATTATATGTAAATATATTTTATGTGAAATATCTTATTCAGGTCAGTACTGAATAAAAAATAACATGCATTTTGTATCATCCTTCTTATTTTGTTAAAATAATTAACACTTTTCAGATTCTGCATGTAAACTTTTGACCTCAACTGTAAGTATGATATAAAACACCTGTTGAACTCGCGGCATAGCTCTCATTAAAGCCATCTAAGTGCACACAGATTACCAACTTCTATATTGATTTTGGTCTCATATTTTGGGACACTATTGGTTTAGTATGGCCCACATAGTTATGATTCTGGATATTGATTAGTCAATACAGCATTCCAGCTGTATTATAATGCACAATATAGCAACGTGAACATACAGTTTAAGTCAAAAGTTTACATACACCTTGCAGAATTGGCAAAATGTTAATTATATTACCAAAATAAGAGGGATACAAAATGCAAAAATGCATGTAATTTTTTATTTAGTACTGATCCGAATAAAATATTCTGCATGGAAACTTTTAGAATTTTAAGATCAGGGTAAATTTATCTTATTTTGTCTTCTGGGAAACATGTAAATAATAAAAATGTACATATCTACATTCTGTTTAAAAGTTTACACTCCTGGCTCTTAATGCATTGTGTTTTCTTCTGGAGCATCAGTGAGCGTTCAAACCTTCTGTAATAGTTGCATATGAGTCCCTCAGTTGTCCTCAGTGTGAAAAGATGGATCTCAAAATCATACAGTCATTGTTGGAAAGGGTTCAAATACACAAAGATGCTGAAAAACTAAAGACTTTGTGGGACTTGAAGGTTTCATACTGTTCAGGACAAACAAGGGACTCATGAACAACTATTACTAAACAAAAAACAAAACAGCTGTGGATCATTCAGGTAACATCACGGTATTAAAAATCAAGTGTATGTAAACTTTTGAAAGGGGTCATTTTTTATAAATTGTTTTCTCTTGTGGACTATATGTAAACATCTTTTATGTGAAATATCTTATTCAGGTCAGTACTAAATAAAAAATAACATGCATTTCGTGTGGCCCCTCTTATTTTGATAAGATAATTAACATTTTGCAGATACTGAAAGGTGTATGATATAAAACACCCGTTGAACTCACTACATAGCTCCCATGGGAGCCAAATATTAATTTAATATTATCTAAAATGAACTATAATGGCACTGTGAGTTTTAGGGCTGAGTAAAAAAACTTAGATTTCTCCATTTCAATCGAGAAACAAAAGGAAATTGATTCTTAAATCCCAAGAATCCATCAGTCTGGCTTGTTTTCAGGTAATTAACGAAACATTTTAGCTCACCTCCCATCCAATAAATCACAGTAAACGTTGTGCTTTATTAGTTTTGATAATAAACAAAGTCTTTGATTTTAAATTCTGTCCATTTTATGGACAATATTCAAACAAATGCCATTTTGGCGCGGTTTAATGTAAAGTGACGGATTGCGGTAGCACCTCATTTCAAGAGAAGCGGCGTCAACTGATCATCAGCACGAAATAAACATAAATAAACATCCAAAAGGTATGTTAAAAGAAAGAGTACAACTTATCGAAATCCGTATCCTGTCTCATGCAATGACAATCAGCGTTTCAAACGCGAAAAGACGTCAATGTAACGTCTTATGGCTTGTAAACAATGTCACGTAACGTCACATTTACCTCAGAAAAAAACATTCGGTGACCATACTGCCCTACAAAGGCAAAGTGCAGTAACTACGCCAACACTGAAACTGAGAAAAATGCCTTTAAAGTTTTTACATCATAATGGTATTAGTTTGGATTTTGTAGATACTGCAATTTTGACACTCTTGTTTCTCTGAAACTGGACAAAATTGAAACAGGAGACTTTGCCACAAGACAAAACAGTTGTCACAAAGCCCATTTTAAGCCTTAACTCAACTTTGACCAAATGTGTAGTTACTGCGCTTTGCCTTTGGAGGGCAGCATAAAGAGGAGCATTTTGCCAAACATATGCACTATATAACATATTCATTATTTTTTTTATTGTTCTTCAGTGTTTATTTGAATACATCAATCTAGTTTTTATGACAGCCACCATTTAAATGTTTATATTTCAAAACCCGAATTGGACATAATTATGTAATTGTAACTATAATATTATAAAAACGTAATACAGCGTAATGTAAGTGTTTGTATACAATCAATTCATTTTAACCATCAGTATTACAGTAATGTAGTATAAACTGACTCTCATGTATGCCTATTTTACAGCATTAGTTGATATTACCTGATATATATTTGATATTGTATATGTACTCTCATGTATTTTAAAAGCAAAAGCACTTTCTTTATAACACCTGTGATTATTTTTGTGGAATAATTTGCAAAGGCACAATTCTGTATAGTGGCCATTTTATTTTCCAAGACTGGATAAAAAGGGAAAGACAAACTCTGCCAATGTCACCATCATTCTTTCACCGGCGACATGGGAGAGTTCGATTTCATCAAACCTTTTATTTTACAAAATTTACATAAAAAGGATCTTGGATGAGGTTTTACAGTCGTATAAAAATTCAATCCGACCAGAAGAAAACGTAATGGGTTATGGGTGGAAGAGGTGCTAAACAGTAACAAAACCTCTGTATTTTACACAAATCTGCATTGTAGATACAATACAAGACCTTGAGATAAAGAGATATGAATTTATAGATCTTTCACTTTGTAGTCAGATCAGAATATGTCCTCTTTCATACCTTAATCTTTTTAAATGTGTGAATGTGTGTTGTTCAAGGATATGAGTGCACATCTCAACAAAATGAAGGAAAAATAAATAAAAATAAATAAAACATTTTCCCCAGCAGTTTCATAACAGATTCAGTTTCCAAAATGCTAATATACCACAGGTTCTGTTCATGTTCTGAAGTATAAAAGTTGAATATGGAGTGCTACATCTTCAGCCTCGTCATTGGTAAGTCGTCGACATTTATAGTTATCGATTAATAGTACAATTCAGTGAAAGTCTATAGATAGCACTGAGCGACAGCGCTCGAATTTCAGAACAATTCTGTACCGACAGGAAATGGTGGTCTCATTCAATATACCACATAATCATTCAAGGTCATACAATTTTTTTTTTTACATTGGGAGTTATGTGAAATGCATACAAAGATTTCTACATTATACAGACTGACAAAAAAAAAAAAAAAAAACATGCATCTCAGTAGTCAATGGGACCTATCACTAAAATCGTAATGCAATTTACACATAATATATTAATGAAATGACTCAAATATGGCACAGGATGCTTCACAATATATATACACACACACAAACCTAGATAAAAACTGAGGAAAATCTTGTAAGGGAAAAAAAATAAAAAAAATCACCAATGCATTTTTGAAGGCTGAAAATGTGGTTGATTGTTTTCTTATTAGCCTGCAATTCCTAAGTATCCTCTGCAATACATTTATCAAACATTAGCTAAAAAAAAACATTTTAACAACACTAGGGGAAAAAAAAAGACAATGAACTGTGTACAATGTAAAAAAAACAAAACAAAACAAGAAAATACGTTCCTGCCCCCTGCAGACGTATGTGGACAGGCTCAAATATTATTTTTACATTTCATTTCAGCAGCTACTTCACATAGGCGCCGAACGTCCTGTCCCACACACCTGCAGGGGTAGAGTATGTCACTGTTCTAGGGTCACCACTTCCACCGCCTGTCCGTCAAGAGTCACTGTGTTGTCGATGCGCGTAGTTACGGGAGCCATGGCCACCTGAACGGGTCGATTTCCCTGGGCCAAACTGGTGACGACAGTCTGATACATGCTGACGGGAATCTGGACAAGACCTGGAATGAGACATAGACCCGTTATATATTTATTCTGTTGATGCTTAGCACAACTGTAATGTCATCAGCGTAGGTGGCGGCCTGGTGCTTTGGGACGTTCGTAGTTGTTATTTGAGACCGCTGGAGGGAGGGGACTTTTGAAGTGTGGTCGGATGAGGCCGCAGAGCATGTGCGCGATCGGGCGGCCATGTTAGAGTTTGCGTGCTACGTAGACGGGGCCGGCCCTAAAAAGCGGGCTGAGGTCAGGGCTACTGCATCACACTGCAATGCGGAACAATGGAGTAATTGAGGCGGCCGCTCCCAGCTTCTGTTTTTCTCTCGAGGTAAACCCCTCTCTCTTTCTCAATCTGCCTCTCTTTTCTATGCCCAGCTGTGAGCGGAGCAGCCTGGATTACTGCTGCAGTCACATGGGGCGAACGGGCGGGAGGGTGGGCAAGCTGTCTGGGCCGCAAACTCTTATGAGCGAAGCGGAAGGTCAGAACTAACTGTGACTAGTTAGTGATATAGTAAGATAAACGGTTAAGGGTTAAGGGTACGTATCTGTAGGCCGCTGGATTTGTGCATTACGTGTTTTTGATATATTTGTGCCTAAAATAGTCCAACGATGCGCAAATCTGTCCCAGCGTCTCAAGGAAAGGCTCATATTTCAATCAAACTCGCCATTTAGCCTGTGAAATGCTTCATCTTTTCAAGCTGACACAATCTCCCACGGCTAAAAATTGCTTATAATCTCATTTTACCATAAAAGCAGATCAGTTTTGACCTCAAATGTATCTTAAAGAGGCATGAAAAAAAATGTTGAGCATCAATTCTGTTCAGTTCTCTGAACGTAATACATATTAAAATCTATTCTAGTCAATTCTCACAAAACCGGTCAAGAAATATTCATCACAAAATACAAATAAATAAATAAAATAGGCTAATTTTTAAGGACAACTTTAGCAACCCACCTAATTTGAATTATTGTAAATTAAAATAGATAAATACTAATTATATACATTTAAATGGTAAAGTTCTTAGAATAATTATTTAATTATTCTCATAATATTGAAACAGTCAAGTTTCCTAATTATTGTCATAATTAAAACTAATAAAATAATACATATTAAAATAAACAAATAAAAATGTTTATATGCTTAAACATTTAAATATTAACAAAACAACTAAATAATACCAGAATTTTGACGTTTAATTTATCTTAAAAATTAAGCATTTTGTCATACTGCCCCAGAATACTTTAATTTCTATTTAATTCTCACAAAACCTGTCAAGAAATATTCATCATGAAATACAAAAAAATCAATAATAAAAAATAAATAAAATGAGGCTTTTTTTTAAGAACAACTTAAACAACCCACCTAATTTGAATGACTATAAATTAAAATAAATACTAATAATATAAAGTTAAAGTTCCCATAATGTATAAAAAATGACAATCAAGTTTCCTAATTATTGTCATAATTAAAACATAATACAAAAATAAAAACAATATAATGAAAAAAAAAATAGATTTAATACTTAAATATGAAAAAACTTAAATAACACCTGAATAATAGTTTGTGGGTGTATAAAACACAAACACACACACACACACACACACACACACACACACACACACACACACACACACACACACACACACACACACACACACACACAAAAAATCTCCATGCAATAATATTTCTATCTATCTATCTAGGAATAAAACCTCTGTGAGATTCACCCCTTAAAAAGAACATCAGAAAATCATTTTGTCCACATGGCTTATGAGTGACTCAATCCAAATGCTCTGATTTCTCGTAATCACATCGTGTCCCAATAATTGACGGGGAGTTTGGAAGCATTGTGTTTTGAATCGAGTGCCTACAAACCCTCAATCACTCTGACACTGAGGGTTTCTACGAGGCTTACGGAGCGAAAGAGGGGCACTGGAGCAGGAAACGTAAATCAGTCACGATTACCTCAGTCCAGCCACTTCAAAGCTGCACCCGCACTGCCATTTCGCTGATTGAATAAGGTCAATAAACGCTGGCTGTCCGTCAAGTGTCTGTTGTTGACTACGCTCTCTCCCCAATCCTCCCAGTGCTGAAGCGTAAATTAGGGTTAATTGCGTAGCTTAAAGGTGAGGGCCTCATTTTGGGCAGAGACAGCTCTCTGGGACTCACTGCTGTTCAGATGAGCAGTCAACACGCTTGGTTACGTATGTGGGAAACGGGACGTACTAGCATTCTCCGTACACAACTAACCTTTCCAGGGAAGGTCAGTACAGTGTTATATAAAGTGACATCCTCTTATCGTGCAACTCTTTTCCTTCATTCACAAAAAATAAAAAGACGACAAAAGGGGAAAAAAGAAATCAACAGATGGTCAATTAAGAGATAGTAAGTCTACAATCCCCCTTCTAAGCAGCGTGACCAAAAACGTATAGTTAGCTAAATAATATTTCACCTAAACTTGTGCATTTCAGAGATCCAATATAGTAAAAGCAAAGAAAATGGTCAACGACAGTCAAATATTTATATAGGAGTGGGGAAAGGTCCTGACACCCATGTCTTTAAATGTAGTTTTAATGCCTGCTAATCAGCTTTTATGTTTAAATACACCCCTTGCTCCTGTCTATTCTCTTAATGTCATGTGAGCGTGTGTGTGTGTGTGTGTGTGTGTGTGTGTGTGTGTGTGTGTGTGTGTGTTTTATAGACTGGGCTTCCCGGTGCTGACAGCTGGCTCTGTGATTAGACTATGCACTGATAATGGAGAGGATCAAAGCCCTTTAAGAGGGTTCCTGGGGGGTTAGGAGGGGGAGGGGCTTCTCTTTGGTCATTGGGGGCAATGGGGTAAGTCAGGACACTAGGTAAGACAGGTCACTGGGAAATGGCTAGGCATGACTGGACCAACTTTAGAGCAGAATCATTTTAGCCATTAAAATCAACATTAAATCAAAATGGAGATTTAATTTGTTAATGCATGTTCATCGTCTTATTGCGTCTTATTGTTGAGTTATTAGAAATAGTCAAAAAAATTAGGATGCACCGAATCAATTGTCATTGATTATGTCATAAATATGATCAACACAAAAATTATAGCAATTTATCTTGAAAACTTCTAAAATATGACGTCACGTTTTTAGAATGTACTTTTTATCTAATATTTTTTTCTCTCCTCATGACTTAGTACCGATAATTTCTTTTTACCTCATAATTTTGTTTTCTCATAATTATGACTTTTTAAAATTTCCTTTATGACTTTTCACAAACATAATATCAACTCATGTCATACTTATGACTTCTAATGTCCCAATTGTATTAGTTTTGACTTTTTATCTCATAATTTTGTTTTATCTCATAATTATGACTTTCTACAATCTCGTTATGACTTAGTACCATATAATACTTGACTTTTAATGTCCCAATTTAATTTTTTTTGTCTTTTTTTCTCAGTTGCTGTTTTATCTCATTTTAAAATCTTATGACTTAGTACTTTATAATTTCAACTCATGTCAGACGTATTACTTTTAATGTCCAAATTTGAAACGTTTAGATTTTTTTTTTATCTCATAAGTTTGTTTTATCTCATAATTATGATTTTTTTTTAAATCTTATGACTTAGTACCTTACAATTTCAACTCATGTCAGACGTATTACTTTTAATGTCCAAATTTGAATCGTTTTGACTTTATCATAATTTTGTTGTTTTATCTCATAATTATGACTTTTTAAAATCGCATTATGATTTGGTATCTTATTTCAACTCATACTTTTAATGTCCCGATTAAAAAAATATATCTTTTTTTCTCAGTTGTTGTTTTATCCCAGTTATGACTTTTTAAAATCTTATGACTTAGTACTTTATAATTTCAACTCACGTCATCCTTATTACTTTTAATGTCACAAATTTTAATAGTTCTATCTCATAGTTTTGTTGTTTTATCTCATAATTGTGACTTTTTTTAGTACCTTATAATTTCAACGTAATGTCATAATTTTAATCGAACAAATTCATGTTCCTGGTCTTACTGTTAATGAATGTATTATTATAGAAAGAAAAAAAAAGCATTCACAATATCTCAGTATAAATATACTGGCCAATATTGGATGATTGCTACAACCGAATCCATAATTTTTAATTAATTAAATGTATTAATTACTATAGAATTTTGTGCAACACTTTACTATGACGTCCCATTAGTTAAGTTATTTCATGTTAGCTCAGGTATATTAAATAATATTAAAGTTTTCAATAATATATTAGTAATGTTGATATTAACGTTAACACACTTTTATTATTTTTAATTATTTTTCACAGTTCATGTTAAAGGAATGTAATGCATTAATCTTATCAAATAGAACCTTAAGTGTTTTTATCTTTTGTATTGGACATTTATTGCTTATTAGCCAGGACATCAGAAGATTTATTGGCTTATTGTATTGGTCAGAATTGTAATGTTGGTGTATTCCTAACAATTTTTGTCTGTGTAATCTTAAATGAAAGTCAAACAATTTGCTGTCTCTCTGCAATAATTTTCCATTTCCGCTGACATCAGAAATGTCACATTACGGAAGTAAAATGGGTTGCAATACTTTTGTCTGAAGACAAAAATACATACATTTTTGATGACATTCTAGTTTCTATTAACCAAACTTCCAGTATATCGTAGCTAAAGGGGGAAATGTGTTATGTGCCGTTTCACTACGCCGTAACGAATGCCTCCAGTACACATTAGCACAGCTATTCCACTGTAACATGGTTTCTAATGCATGTGTAAGCACTAGTACTGCAGGCTGCTGTGCATATGCAGAGCGCTTAGTGGTTAAAGCAAAGCGAGGATTAGCAAGAAGTGTAGAGGCTGGAGTCTGTGACACAGGTCACACACACACACACACACACACACCATCTGTCCCACAAACACCCTGGGGATTACAGTAGACCTCCACGGACTTCCTCATGCTCCGGCACACCTAACATGAGATGCATACGTGCCCTTACATACCCAGACACAGAGTCATGACGAAAGGGATGTTTCTTCATATGTTTGCCCACCTTAAACTTTACTTTGTTGTGTTTCAGCTTCACACAGTAAGTTTGTCATGAAGGTCAAGATTGTAAATTTGGCTGCTTGTGATGTGGAGAGGAGGTTCGTACCACTGCCATCCGAAACGCCAGTTAAAGCTCCTACTGCGGCCGCCGTTTCTCCTGCCAACACGATCTGTCCTCCGCCCTGAAGAGTCGCTTCTGCTAACGTCGCCACTGCGTGAGCTGCTGCTTCACTGCAACACACACACACAAATAAAAAAATAAGGAAATAATCTCACAATAACACTGCTTTCATAAACATGCAATGCTTTATACAGGATTTAACCAGGATTTGAAGTGCACTGATGCGGATTGGTGTGTACTGCCCCCTAGTGAAGGAAGTCACTCTAGAGACACCAGAAAATAATATAACCACTGTCCTTCCTATACAAGCTTTTCTGGCTCTCATGATAGATGTCCAAAATACATAAGCCCATTTCTGTCACTTAAGAAAAAAAATAATTCTTTGGTAAATCATCATAATTTAAACTTTTTAAATAATTAAGAGAGAAACGTTTTAAAATTATGACAAAATGGAAATTGACGTAATAGCCACAACTGATAAGTCATAATATAGTATATAGTCATTATTTAGACTTTATAATGTGTAATTATGAGATGTAAAGTTGTCATAATTATGACAAAATCAGAATATACATGAAAAGCTGAAATTGACAAAGTTTGTCATTTGTTAACATTAAGTCACAATTATGAGAAAAAGTTGAAATAATGACACAAAAAGTGAAAATTGAAACATTAGTCATAATTATGATTAACCTAAAATGAAAAGCTGACAGCGAATAGTCATAATTTTGTCATTATTTCAACATTTTGAGTCGTAATTATGAGATAAGAAGTTGTAATAATGACACAAAAAGTCATAATTATGACAAAGATGACATGAAAAGCTGAAACTGAAGTCAATTTTAACAAAGTTTGTAATTATTTTTATATTTTGAGGGGGAATTAAAAGATAAAGAGTTAAAATAATAAAATAAGTCGAAATTGAAACATAAGTCATAATTGTGACGAACCTGACACAAAAAGCTTACAGCAAATAGTCATAATTTTGACATTTTTGTCATTATTTCAACATTTAGAGTCGTAGTTATGATAAGAAGTTGAAATAATGACACACAAAGTCAAAATTAAAACACACAAGTCATAATTATGGCAAAGATGACATAAAAAGCTCAAATTGACAAGTCAATTTTAACAAAGTTTGTCATTATTTTAATATTTTGAGGGAAAATGATTAGATAAAAAGTTAAAATAATGAAAAAAGTCAAAATTGAAACATAAGTCATAATTATGACAAACCTGACATGAAAAGCTGACATTTTGCCATTTTTTGAACATTTTGAGTTGTAATTATGAGATAAGTTGAAATGACACAAAGTCAAAATTAAAACAAGTCATAATTATGATTAATCTGAAATGAAAACCTGAAACTGACAACACATAATTTCAACAAACCGTGTCATTATTTCAACATTTTGAGTCATAATCATGAGATAAAAAATTGAAATGACAAAATAGAAATTGACATGAATAGCAAAAATCGACAAGTGTCATAATTTAGACTTTCTAATTCGTAATTATGAGATATGAAGTTGAAATTGACATACTACGTTATAATTATGACATTTTGTAATTGACATTTGTGAGTTGTAATTATGAGTTAAAAAGTTGAAATGAGATAAGTCAACATTTAAACAAGTCATTATGACAAAGCTGTCATGAAAATCAAAGTCATAATTTTGACAGTTTGTCATTATTTTAACATTTTGAGTTGCAATTATGATATTAAAATGTGAAATTATGACAAAATGGAAATTGACAACATAGCATATCATACTATCATAACAACAAATCTGACTAAAACTGTCATAACTAAATAAAAATTGACATTTAACATTATAAAGTCTAAATCAACACACCAATTCAAAAATTGAAAAAAGGCTCTGACAAAACATCTAAATTACACGCTGTTATAATTTGGACTTTTTCTGTCATAATCTTAGTAATGACTTAGGACCTGATATTTTTGGCAAAATTCATTTTTAATTTTGACTTATCATTTTCTTTTGTTTTTGCGCTTTTTTAAAAATCTCATTATGACATATTACCAATTCAACTTACGCCATACTTTGGACTTTTAATGTCAGAATTTTTATTTAACAAAGCATGATTTTTATCTTGCATGGTATACATGGTAGTGTTGGGCGATATGCTCAATTTTCATATCGCCCTATCGTCAGCCTGAGAGATCGCCGATACACGATACTATCGTGCTAATTTAATTAATTATCTATGCACTAAATTCCTTATTCGTTTTGGCATATGATTAAGTTGTGCGTGTACAGAGCGCTATCTGCCGGAGTTGTTCAAGTTACTTTCGGTTTCATTCTCTGCTATCTTCAGTGAGTGAGTTGTAAATGTGCGTGCCAGAATGTAAATGAATGTATCTTTCTATACCCGTCATATTGCGAGTATGTTACCGCTGTATGTCTGACCGCTGTCATCAGTTGATGTTGTAGTTCTGCGGAAGTGATGTGCGTGTAATTCACGTGCGTATGTTTAGCGTCATCTGATCGCATCGTAATTCTAATGAACGCCTATAGACGTTACTGAGATGAATGTTTATGTTTACTATATACAGACTGATTATGATACATCATAATTAATTCAGCCTGAACCAGGTTTTACTACTTCTGTTATTCTAATGACTGCAATGGTAATATAATATAACACTCCCTTTAGAATCTACCACCGTACTGTATGATGAAAATCTCCCATTTTCACTGCACGAGGTGCGTTAAGGCGCTGTGGTCTCTCTATGCGTGTGTTTATACCGCGGCAAGTTTCTGAAGCATCCTAGAACAGACTTTCTGTGCTGCATTGCTAAAGTTAAGTTCTTTGTTGAGGGATAATAATAATAATCGTCTAACTATCGTCAAAGGCATCAACACCAGGCGATATCTCTGACTATCGTCGATACACGATACTATCGTCTATCGGCACAACCCTAATACATGGGCTTCTATACCAAATAAGATAATGCCAAAAATTAAAATATTTACAGTGATATAGGGCTTTAGTAGTGGAAAAAACTAATTTTTTAGTTCCGTTTATAGACGTCCTGACTACGCTCAGCAGACTGACGGTGGATTTACTGCTTTAATGAAGGCCGCCGAGCAGAAAACAATGCCTCCTCAGCCTAATTGTTGTGGGAATGGAGTATGAACCAATTGTTCCCGCTGTGCTGTATTTCTGGGCTGCTACCTGCTTGTGATAAACAGGAGAACAGGCTCAGGTAATAAGACCCTGGGGACATAAACCTGCACCTAGATGCTGCTGTGGTTCAGTATTTCCTTTCTCTCTTTCTCCGACTTCACCGCTACTTCCCATGAGTACCTGTTGAGTGCCATGGTAACAGTTGCCCCCGTCTGCATCTCTTGCGAGGCAGCGACAGCAGCTTCGGCTAAGGAGGCCACAGCCTGCGTGGCTTCCGACGGTTGCGTAGTCTGGATGGTCATCTCGCCTCCCTGTAGTGTGGCCCAATTCTGTTCCACCTTAGAGACAGAAAGAAAATAATAGGTGTGAAGGGAGAGTTATGACCTTAAAGCACAGTGTGTGAGTAGGGACAGGACAGAACATGTGTAGGATGCAAATGGAATATTCAAAAAAGAAATGGTGTGTTGACGTTACCTCTCCATCTGTCACTGTGGAGTAATTCACCTGGGCCACCGTCACCGTGCCCGGCAATTCTGACGCATCTGCCAGTGTTGCTACCGTGGCTCCTGTGCCAACCTGTGGATTAGTTAACAGTTTGTATGTTAGAATACTGTTGCAATCCTATTTAAATACTGTAATGTGACCACTAGAGATTTTTTCTAATTTAATATATATCTTCTTAATTATATAATCATATGTGACCCTGGACCACAAAACCAGTCTTTAAGTAGCACGGGTATATTAGTAGCAATAGCCAAAAATACACTGTATGGGTCAAAATGAACCATTTTTTAATGCCACAAACCATTTGGATATTAAGTAAGATCATGTTCCAAATTTCATCCTTTAAATATATATAAACATTTTTAAATTAGTAATATGCATTGCTAAGAACTTATCCATTTTATAAGCGATTTTCTCCTGATTTTCTTCATATAATTGTATCTTGGCCAAATACATCAATGAAAAGTGTATTATTCAGCTTTCAGATGATGTATAAACCTCAATTTCATATAGTTTTGTGGTCCAGGGTCACATATTAATAGCATAACAAATATTGACATTTCAGGTTTGGGGTTGGTAAGAACTTCTAATGTTTTTCAAAGGAGTCTCTTATTGTTTATAAATCTTAAAAATACAATAAAACCAGTAATATTGTCAAATAGCTTAACAATTATTTTAGTACTACAATATATTAGTAAAGAATTTATTTTAAAATGTAATTTATTTGTGATGGCAAAGCTGAATTTTCAGCGGTCATTACTCCAGTCTTCAGTGTCACATGATGCTTTCAAAATCATTGTAATATACTGATTTGTGCTTAAAAAACATTATCAATATTGAAACCAGTTGTGCAGCTAAATACTTTTGTGGGAACCATGATACATTTTTTACAGAATTGTTTGAGGTATAAAAAGTTTAAAAGAACAAAAATTGAACCGCTTTTTTTGGTAATGCTGTACAAGTCTTTGCGCCACTTAATAAAAATATTTAAATAAAGGTCATTTCAAGTTTTTATTGTACAATTCTGACTTTTTTCTCAGAATTGCATGATATAAACTCACAAATGTGAGTTATAAATCAGAATAGCGAGATATAAACTTGCATTTACAAGAAAAAAATTAATAATTACAAGAGAAAAATGTGCAATTCTGACTCTTTTTCTCACAATTCCGAGTTTATTCTTGGCAATTCTGACTTTTTCCCCCTCACAATTCTTTTTTTTTCTTCTCTGAATTGTGAGATAATCATGCAAGTGCGATTTATAAAGTCAGAATATAAAGCGATTTATAAAGAGATTTAAGTCCAATTCTGATATGTTCTCAGAATTGTGAGTTTATATATCCATGTTATAAAGTTAGAATTGCGAGATTTAAGCATTTGTGAGAAATATTCAGAATTGCGACTTTGTTTCTCAGAATTGAGAGTTTATATCATGCAATACTGACTTTATAACTCACAATTGTGAGTTTGTATCACGCAATTCTGAGAAAAAAGTCAGAACTGCAAGTTTATATCTCGCAATTCTGACTTCATTTCTTAGAATTGCGAGTTTATCTCACAATTCTGAGAAAAAGTCAGAATTGCAAGTTTGATCTCACAATTCGGAGAAAAAAAAAGTCAGAACTGCAAGTTTATATCTCGCAATTCTGACTTCATTTCTTAGAATTGCGAGTTTATATTACAATTCTGAGAAAAAGTCAGAATTGTGAGTTTGTATCTCGGTAGATAATTAATTTGCATGTATTAAAGTAGTAAACACTAAATATATATTGTAATGTTGACCTTTATATGACTTATTGGCTATTATTCAATATTATGGTCTCCCCCGATCTAAATGAAGTCCTCGAGTGGAGCTAGTTTATATGGTAGTGAAAAACAACCGTGTAGTTGCTCCCACAGCTGGGACCTGAGCTCACCTGTATGAGCGAGACGGTTCCATCAGGATTACTGATCGTCTGCACTACGGTCTGTGACGGCACCAGGTGCGCAATGCTGTGTGTGGCTGTTGTGGCAACTTGTTGTGTGGTGACCTGGTCCTCAAAGGCGTAGAGCAGGTCCTCTCTCCCATGCTGCTTATAGCAGTTTTTAACGATAGTCCTCAGGGCTTGCGTCCATGACACCTGTTTCCAACAGAAATAAGCTCTCCATAAGTCAAGATGATGCAAGCTTTAGCACATTTGTTTCAATTCAGATGCCATTTTGTGGAAAGCTGACAAAACGATGGTGTGGCTGATTTAATAATTTGATTGCGCCATCGCTCGTGATATTTTTCATACAATAAAATATTTTTCTTCTTTCAGTAGACAGGCTTTAAATAAAACAATTTAAGCATTTTATAATTTTAAGTAAACACATACATATAGATAGATTAGATAGAGCTATTTTTTTGTAATATGAACACCCAAAGCTACCCTCTGTTTCTGCTCCTCTGTTCGGACGTCACTGCGTACGTTGGCCCAAGGAATGTCCTCCGGCCACCAGATGGGCTTGCAGCTCTCTTTCCCCCAGCCAGGCTTCCCACGGCCTGTGGAATACTTCAGCATTTCTGGAATGAACGCTCGGAGTTGGGCCTGCAAAGCAACAAAGGGCGCACATAATCACTGTGGGAGATTTTATACTGGGAGTGGCAGAGCAAAGCATGGCCTCTGGAAAAATCAAATCTGTGTGAAAAAGAGTTTGGAAACAGCAAGCCATTGATTTTCCTCTTCCCTCAGCAGCTGAGTGCAGACAGTCTGTCCACACATATAGCTTGTGAAAAACTAAAAGTAGACTATTAGGTTTCTATTTAAAGGCTAATCTATGGGTGAGGCTCCACTGACTGCAGGAGATTGAGAGGATGGAACGTACACCGCTGAACTATAGATTGTGTAGACCAAAAACACTTTTAGGGATAGTACACTACCGTTCAAAAGTTTGAGATTAGTACAGTACGTAGTTTTATTTAGCAGAGATGCATTAAATGAATCAAAAGCAAGTGTAGACATTATTAAAAAAGTTGATTTCTGAAGGATCATGTGACACCGAAGATTAGATTAATTTAGGTTTGACATCAAATGAATAAATTACATTTTAAAATATGCAAAATATACACTACCAGTCAAAAGTTGTTGTTTTTTTTAAAGAAGTCTCTTCTGCTCACCAAGCCTGCATTTATTTGATCCAAAGCACAGCAGAATTTTATTTTAAAATAACTGTTTTCTATTTGATTATATTTTAAAATGTAATTTATTTCTGTGATTTCAAAGCTGAGTTTTTAGCATCATTACTCCAGTCACATGATCCTTCAGAAATCATTCTAATTTCTGATTTGGTGCACAAAAAAAAAAATTCATTATGTTGAAAACATCCGAGTAGAATTTTTCAGGTTTCTTTTTCTGATAAATTCAGAAAAACAGCATTTATCTGAAATAGAAATCTTTTGTAACATTATAAATATCTTTATCATCAGTTTTAAACAATTTAAAGCATCCTTGCTAAATAAAATATTAATTTCTACCATTTCTTTAACCAAAAATAAAGCTTTTGAATGGAATAGTATATAATGTTACAAAAGCTTTTTATTTCAGATAAATGCAGATCTTTGGATTCTTCTATTCATCAAAGAACCCTAAAAAAAATTACTCAACTGTTTTAAATATTGATAATAATAATAATGTTTCTTAAACAGCATATCAGCATATTAGAATGATTTCTGAAGGATCATGTGGCACTGAAGATTGGACTAATGATGCTGAAAATTTAGCTTTGATCACAAGAATAAATTACATTTTAAAATACATTCAAATAGAAAACAATTGTTTTAAATAGTAAAAATATTTCAAAAGTTTACTGTTTTCGATGTACTTCGGATCAAATAAATGCAGGCTTGGTGAGCAGAAGAGACTTAAAAATAACTCTTTGTTCAAAACTTTTAACTGGTAGTGTATAACTATTTACTTAGATGCCAACCTGCTTTTGGTTTGATTTGAAATGTAAGCTAATGCCATAAAAGCTGTAACCTTAAAAAACAAAATAGTGAGGGATTGTTAAGCTATTAACATGACAATAAAGGGGACTATTAAGGCCATTGACTTTTTTAAAAACCACACTGCGTTGTATAGGGCAGACCATTAGCCCAGTGACAGCTCCGTCCTGGGGTTGAGGTTGGAGTTTATCCCAGCGCCCTCAGTGCCCTTGGTAATTCCATAGGCAGGCCAGGGATTGTACTGCACAGCGCTCGTGGCAACGTCTGTTCACCTCGACATCACAGGCTAAATTTGGCTTGGGAGGAATAAATCAGTTCCCAAAAGAGCTTCTCCCTCCCTTCCTCCCGCTCTCTCACTGTCACAAACACACTTGCTGTAAGCCTGACATTGGACGGTGACAGGCGACAACATGGCGAATAGCTAGGATTTCAGGAAAAGAGCTAAAAATTAGTTCTGATATAACTAATTATTTCACTAAAATATAAAGCTCACTACATATCTTTAGACCAATAAAATTCCATGATTCTTCCAGTTATCATTGTTGGATATGTTGCCTAATAGGTTTTAAATAAAATGTAAAAAATGTTTAACAAAAACAATAAAAGCCAATATATAAAAAAAGAAAAATCACATTGTATGAAAATAAATTATGATTAACTATTAAAATTAATATACTGTATTTCACTGTGCAAATAAAAGCCAAAAATAAATCATGACTGCTCAAACTTAAATACGTTGTTAAGTACACTGTTTAAAGTCATGTAACAGATTGTCCATATCAGCGTCATGAGTTGTAGGTTCTTCCTTGTGTTTGTGCAGATGGTCTAATTACGTGGCGAAGGAATTAAGAGGAATCTCACGCCCCAAACACACCGATCAGCCGCCCATTCCCTCCCCCAGCTCTGCTCTTAATCCACTTGGGAGCCAATCAGAAACCTCTGTGCTCGGGCACGATGTGCCGGATAATTACTCGCGCGTACAAGCCTCACCTGATGATCCCTGCACAGACCTGCCTCCAACTGCCACAAACCAAGCAAGGTGTGTCTGTCCTGAGGGACGCTAGCTATCAGCAGTTCGGCCCCAAACAGCATGCGGGGTAATGAGTAAGGGGCCAGTTTGTAAATGTACTGGTTAAGTGATCTTATATCAGGCCAAAAGGGTTGAAGTAACCTGTGCTAAAGCCTTGCAGTGGATGAAGTAAGACTTAGACTTATTCTCCCTTTCGATTAACTGCTGCCCCATGAGCCTAGAAAATGTCAAATTTGCAAGTCAAAGCAGAAAACTCAATAACTTGCATTCCTGGCTCATAGTGCCACCTGCTGCCCACCTGTGTCATCTTGTCCACAGACACCGGTATGCCGTCGATAGTCAATGGAGGCAGTTCCGAGCTGAGTTCTCCACCACCAGGGGGTGCGTGTTCTGCCAGAGCGTTTTCCAGGTCCTCCAGAATCATGCTTTTGTATTTTCTCACCTGACCACAAGACATGCCAAAACAGGGATGAAATCTAAAACAGTGCAAATGATATGAAGATGCAAAGCATAGTAAATATACTCACCACATTCTCTAATGGTGCCGCTCCAAATACTCTAAACACAGGGTTGGGTTTAGAGGGAGAGATGCACAACACAATAGCCTGCTGGCCAACCCGTGTCGTGTACTCGTCTAGAGTCGCTCTCAGCTTCCTGCGGATGTAGTAAGAGAAAGGGTTGTTACTAAGAACTATTAAATACAGTTTAAGTGGAATTGGCATAATTGGGAAAAAATGCTAAACTAAAAATATAAATATAACTTGAAGAAGTTACTTTTTTACACTGTCTTATCATACTAAAATGTAACTAAATGAAACTAAAATTGAAGTAAAAATAGAAAACAAAAATGAAGGCAAATAGGAACTGGCAATATTGGAAAAACATAAATTTCAGATTAAAAATTCACATTTAAAATTTCTTTAAAAAACTTTTTATTTATTTTTTTTTTTTTTTAGTTTTTCTCCCACTTGGCAACTAACTGAAAAATGTACTAAAAATACTAAAACTGAAATAAAAACAAACAAAAAATAGCCTAATAAACATATGTTTTAAAAATTATAAAATAGCAAAAGGACATTAAATTTCATAAAATAAATCTAAGCTAAAATTAAAATATCTAAATTGAATTAAAATTAAAGTAACAATTGAAAACATAAAAATGAAGGCTAATTTTTAATTGGCATAACTGGAAAAAATAAAATAAAAAAATATCAGATGAAAATTTTACATTAAAAAAACTGACTAACTGAAAAATATTTAAGTACTAAAATTACTAAAACAATTGATAAATAGAAAATAGCTCAGTAAACATGTTTTCAAAATTATAAAATAGCAAAAGCAGATTAGAATTCCTAAAATTACAAATCTGAACTAAATTTGAAAAATGCTGAATTAAAAAATAAATATCAGATGAAAATTTTCATTTAAAAAAACTGATTCTTCCCCCCATGGCAACAAACTGAAAAAAATTCAGTACTAAAACTGAATAAATAAATAAATAGCTCAATAAACATGATTTAAAAATGATAAAATAGCAAAAGCAGATTAAAATGACTAAAATTACAAATTGAGCTAAAATTGAAATATCTAAATTTAACTAAAATTAAAGCAACAATTGAAAACATAAAAATGAAAGCTAACTGGAATTGGCATAACTGGAAAAAATGCTCAATTAAAATATAAATATTAAATGAAAAATTGTTCTCCAATGGCAACTAACTGAAAAATTGACTGAAATTGCATAAATAAATAGAAAATAGCTCAATAAACGTGTTTTAAAAATGACAAAACAGCAAAAGTAGATTAAAATGACATAATATTATGATATAATATTAATAAAAATGATAAACATACAAATATGTTAAATTACAAAAATGTAAAAAACATTAAATTAAAGGCTAATTCAAAATATAAATAAATGCTAAAATACAACACTGTAGATATCTAAACTGAGCTAAAATTTGAAAACATGTTTTTTCTTTTTTAAATGATAAAAATACCAAAAGTGGATTGAAATGACTAAAATTACAAATCTTAACTAAAATGTAAAAACTGAAGACATAACAATGAAGGCTAATTCAAAATATGAATAAAATAGATATATAAAATAGTATTATTTTAAATTAGTAAATTAGTATTGAAATGACATAACCTTACTAAAGATAAACACAATGAGAAAAGCACATAAAATTAAGTAAAACACTTTAAATATGAATTAATATTAATATATTGTATAAACTGGTAACTGGCTTATTTTATTTTAAAAACAGTTATATTCAATTACAACAGAATGAACAATACTGAGAATATGGTTCACCTAAGCAAGCGTGTCTGTTGTCTTTTACGGATCGAAGGGTTCGATTCAAAGATGTGCGGCCGTTTCCGTTTCTTCCCTGTTGCCACAGCTGCGGCTGCTGCCATGCCAACAGGCCCTGAAAACAATTTAGGGAAATAAAATTAATTCTACATCATTCAGGATATGCATTACATCTGTTTGTGTATTCCATGGGAATTAAACCCATCAGCTTTAGCAACTGAGCTACAGTATAAAGCGGCTGGCAATTTATGGTTTAAGTTCGCCATCTAGTGGTTCGTCTGATAACCACAAGTCAGAATACACCAATATGCAGGAACCTACCTGCAGCAGCCAGATGTGCCGTGACCTCATCTGTTCCAGTTGAGTTGAGAATATCAGAGTCGTCATAAGCGTCATCATCAGGCGAGGAGGGCGAATCCTCGTCAGCGCTCAGCATGCCATGCTCTGTGTACGTGGCCACGTGCACCTGTCCGACCTGCTGAGCGACGGCATGGGCCTCGATAGTGGTCATGTGCTCCGTCTGATGCACCGTGTGGTCGTCCATCACCCGATACAGTTTCTCTCAAACACACTGAGAAGCACACAAACAACATATTAGTCAACAGAGTTTACAAGCAACAGCTTCGTTTAGATTTGTAGACGAAGTGAATATTATTTTTTACCAGTCAAAAGTTTTTGAACAGTAATATTTTTTGTTTTTAAAGTCTTTTCTGCTCACCAAGCCTGCATTTATACCAGTAAAATTCTGAATTATTTTTATTATTTAAAATGATTGTTTTCTATTTGATGTTTTAAAGTGTAATTTATTCTTGTGATTTCAAAGCAGAATTTTTAGCATCATTACTCCAGTCTTTAGCGTCACATGGTCCTTTAGAAATCATTTTAATGTGCAGATTTGCTGTGTGACTGAAATAATGATAAATGCTGGAAATGTAGCTTTGATCACAGGAATAAATTACATTTTAAAATATATTCAAACAGAAAGAAGTTATTTTAAATAGTGAAAATATTTCACTAGTGCCCTGCGCTTGGTGAGCAGAAGACAATTCCAAGAAAAAAAAAAAAAACTAAAAATTTTACTGTTCAAAAACTTTTGACTGGTAGTGTACTAATATTTTGTGACCTTGGACCACAAAACCAGTCATAAGGCTCTTTTATTGAGATGTATGCATCAAACACTGAAAGCTGAATGAATACGTTTTCTATGGATGTATAGTTTATAGTTGGCCGAGATAAAACTATCTGAAAATCACCTTTAAAAGTTGTCGAAATGAAGTGCTTAGCAATGCATATTATTAATCAAAAATGAAATTTTAGGATATTTATGGTAGGAAATTTAAATATCTTCATGGAACATGATTTTGGATTCATGCTACAAATATACCCATACTACTTAAAACGTTTTGTGGTCCAGGAATGCAAATAGTCTTATAATGACAAGCAAAATTACCTAACTAGAATATATGGTTCATTGGTGTAACAAGAATTTATTAATACGTCTTTGCAGATGTGCTTTTATATTGAAACATGACAAAACATTTATTTTGTGGTGAATCCGGGAAACTGGATGTGATTTCCTAGTCAAAAAGTGGCCTTAATCAGCAAAAAACGTGTAAATGCAAATGCCATTTACTCTAAATAGTTCACATTTAGTGTGTAGGGAAATAATCTTCATAATTTTCATAAAGCACGACATCTATTATTGGTTTTTCAAACCTCACTCCACTAGAGGGCACTAATAATCACAAATAATCAACATAATTTGTTCAGAAGATTAATATTTATTTTACATTAATATTGTTTTGACGAGATGAAGAGTCTGTAAGTCTGACTGCTTTCGGTATTTATTTAAAGGAGTATGTAAATAAACACTATTAGTAACAACATATGCGTTTGCTGTATTTATTATATTTTGGAGAAGTGCAATCATATGAAAATACATAAATATTCATTTTCACTGAGAATTTAAAGCTGTATCAATGACAAACCAAAAAACACGATTGAAAATCGTTTTAAATTATAATTTATTGAATAATATGACATTGTAATGACATATCTCTGACAGCAAGCAGCGTGGATTATATTTACTAAACGTTTTAGATTTTTTAAAAATATATAACCAAAATAAAAAACGTGTGAATAACTAAAGATGACGTTTGTGCTACGAATTATCCATATTGATAAATAAACCAGCTAGCGCAGCTACTGTATCATCCAGTTCAATTAATCGGCCTGGAACTAAAGCTGTGGAAAACGCTACATTTGTCACGAAAAACGTTCACAAACACGAAAAGACATTTCAACAACCACAAATACTCATTAAAAAGGTAGGTTTAAATCTTCGAAATGAGTGAATCGATATAGCTAGACTAGTGCAGTCCAGCATCAATAACAAACACATAAATGGCGGTTATTTTCAAACTATGAATAATAAACGTTAACGTTACGTGTAAAGAAAGCGGGTCGTTTGATAGAGAAACATATAAAACAAAAACACTGTTATTTCAAACACGTTCGGTTAAGTACGCATTCCGTAAAGCCACAAAACATTTGAAATAATGTTTGGATCAAATTTAGCCGGGCACCGTTGTCGACTGTATAAAGCGATATAAACAGTCGAAAAACAATCTGCTGTGCGAATATGATATTAAACATGCTTTTAAATTCGTTTCCCCGAGCAAAAATATAAACACAAGCCTATCGAGCCTTGAAATCCCATTTAGCATCTGGACAAAACTGTAGCGATTCGATTGCACATTAAATTCAGTAGGCCAAAGGCCTGCGAATGCGCCATGATGATTTTTTTGCCCCAATTTGAGCGGGGTAAATAATAATTGCCATCCTGTCAAATGCGCCCGATATCATCCCAAGTTCTGTTTCGCATCATCGCGATCTGCATCTGAGTGTGTGAAAGGCAAACGCTGCCGGGTTGTTTGGTGCGGCTGCGCCGGGGCTGAAATGGCTGGAGATTGCGCGGTAGGGCACTAACCTCAGAGCGGCTGCGCTACTTCGGGCCTGCGCTGTGCGGCGGAGCTGCGAACACCAGCTGCAATGGAGGACAAAGAACGAGCAGTAGAGTGCGCGCGTCCTGGGCTCAGCGGCTAATGCGCGGCCCCGAGCGGTGTGCACGGATCAAACCCCGCCCCTCCCTCTCCTTCTACATTCTCATTCTACCAGAGCCTGAACCACAAGATGCTGCAGCTGCAGTACAGAGAAAGAATGAGGAAAGGAGTTTGGGAAATTTCTTTGACATTTCTATGAGTCTGACATATTTCACTTTTATTAATGAATATGTTTTAAACGTACAGTTGTTTGAAACTCTGAAATATAGTGCAACGGGGAGTAATACAATTAATTTATTAATATTTTTTAAATTATTCAATTATCCACCAGTCAAAAGTTGTTAATGTGTTTTTAAAGAAGTGTCTTCTGCTCACCAAGCCTGCATTTATTACATCCAAAGTATTAAAATATATATATATATATTTTTTTTGCTATTTAAAAGAACTGTTTTCTATTTGACTATTTTAAAATGTAATTCATTCTTGTGGTCAAAGCTAAATTTTTAGCATCATTAGTCCAGTCTTTAGTGTCACATGATCCTTCAGGAATCATTCTAATATGCTGATTTGTTGTTCAAGAAACATTTATTATTATTGTCAATTATTACTCAACAGTTGAGTAATTTTTTTTTTCAGAATAGAAAGATCCAAAGATCAGCATTTATAATATAATAAAAAGCTTTTGTAACATTGTGCACTATACCACTCAAAAAGCTTTTATAGAAATTATAGAAATTAATAATTTTATTTAGCAAGGATGCTTTAAATTGTTCAAAAGTGATGATTAAGATTATGATTTATAATGTTATAAAAGATTTCTATTTCAGATAAATGCTGTTCTTCTGAATTTTCTATACATCAAAAAGAGAAAAAAAGAAAGAAAGAAAAATTCAATAATAATAATAATTTTTTTTGAGCAGCAAATCAGAATATTAGAATGATTTCTGAAGGATCATGTGACTGGAGTATTGATGCTAAAAATTCAGGAAATCCCAGAAAAACAATTACATTTTAAAATATATTAAAATAGTTATATTAAAAACAGTTATATTAAATAGTAAAGTTATTAAACTTTTTTTTTTTTGCTGTACTTTGTACTTTGGAAATAAATGCAGGCTTGGTGAGCAGACAGGACTTCTTTAAAAACATTAAAAACCTTACTGTTCAAAAACTTTTGACTGGTATTATACATCAATTTATTTTAAATATAATTTATTGCTGTTAATAAATGTTTTAAAAAGTATTTATTGTCTGAGTCCTATATATTATTATTATTAATAAATTATTTTGTGTGTGAGTGTATTTGTAACTGCATTTATTTCAGATGTGTCATTCAGATTTAATTGTAAATTAAACTAATGCGAAATAAGTTACATAGTTGTTTATTAAAAATAGTGCAATATATGTTCATTATTTATTGCATTTTATTATACATCTTATGTATTATACTATTGCATTGTACTTTATTTTGATCATGTAAGTCTATTTTTATTGTTAATATTCATCTTGTTATAAAAAAGTTTCTATTATGTTGTCTTAATAATAATAGATGCTGAATGGCAGGATGGTGCAGCAGAGAATAATAAACTAATAAATATTTTTAAAATTATTCAATTATTTTAAATAATTTAATATTTATATATTTAATTTGAATATATTTTATTGTTGCTATTTTAATTAAAGGTCTAATTCCTATATAGCTATTGTCCAAAATATATAGTTACTTTATGTTAGCAAAAGCATTTTTGTGTGTGTATTTCTAACTGCATAGCTTTCAGATGTGATCATTCACAAATTAAACTAATGTGAAATAAGTTACAGTTGTTTATTAAACATAGTGCATTATATGTTAATTATGTATAACATTTTTATTATACATTTTATTTATTATTGCATGGCATTTATTTTAATTTGAATATTTAAATCTGTTTTATTGTTAATGTTCATTATTGTTAATATTTGTTATGTTTTCTCTTGCTAGAATAACGAATATATGCTGGATGGCATGGCTGTTACAACAGAAAATAATATAATAACAAATATATAAGGTAACACTTTAGAACAGGGAACACTTATTCACTATTAACTACAACTTTTCCCTCAATAAATTCCTAATTTGCTGCTTATTAATAGTTAGTGCAGCAGTTTAGGTATTAGGGATGTAGAATAAGGTCATGTAGAATAAAGCATTAATATGTGCTTAATTAGTACTAATAAACGGCTAATATGCAATGGCTAATATGCATGCTAATAAGACTGTAAAATAAAGTGTTACCATATATAAAATTTATATCATATAAGTTTATTTATTTCGCAATAATTTAGTTTTTATATATGTATTTACAATATTTTATTGTTGTTATTTTAATAAGATGTCTGATATTGTCCGAAATATATACTTTTATGTTAGTATTTGTAACTGTATTGCTTTTAGATCCTTTATATTCCTTGAATTGATTATAATAAACTAATACAAAAATACGGTGCAAAAATGCGTTTATTGTCTCTATTATATGTTTTATTGACTATATAGCAATGTATTTGTTTTATTTTGGTAATTTGAATCTATGTTTACCTTGTTATGATTAAATATAATTTGTTATGTTGTCAAATGCAAACAAAACAAATGCAAAATAAAAGTCCCAGACACAAAAATGCAAACACCTGTTTCGCATTAAGCCTTAATTAGTCTTGATCATTGTGGGACGTGTGTGCAAGAGCTCAAAAGACGCGATTGGATGTTCATACTTCGATTTATCTATAAAAATCGTGTATTTGGTGAGTCCTTTTGGTTTACTTTTCGTTAAAAATATGTTTTTGCAGATATTATGTCCTAAAAGCATGAAATAATAAAGTTAACGTGAATTGCTTGTACGTTTAAGTCGGTTACTAACTCTTAATAACGAGACTAGACAAGACGATAAAAGAGTTAATGTCTATGTCTGTTGTTAAGTAAAAGTTTGAAAACATCCATAAGAGGGCAATATGGTATCACAAATGCTTCACCTCGTCTGTTTGATTTATTTGCAACACTAGATGGCAGAAAATGATCATTTTTGGGTGGATGAAGACTAATGGCGCACACGACTGTAATGACATCGCTGTGTTTGTTTGTGTTTGACTAAATGTCAGATTATTGCAAAACACAGCAAAACAGCGTTTGTGACTTTGTACAGATTGTTTAATTTGGTTATTGTCTGCATCTAATCCAGTTAGTGCAAGCCACTGTATTAAAAATGCTGTTTAATCACTGGGGAAATTGTATAATAGACATAATTTCACTCCATTAGCTTGGCATCTTTTGTTATTGGCAGAGGACCTGCAGTCCACTTTAGTTTATTGCATGAAGCTCAGTTTAAGCTTGTTTAGGCCAGCCTATTCTTAACCATTGTGACAGAGTGACTGCAGGCCCATGCGGTAGTACGCAAAGCAAATTCTCAGGTGATAAAGAGTCGGTCTTTAGAGGTTTCACAATCTGCGATCTATCTTCACCGTGCTGCCCTGCTGGGGAGAACCGATAAGGTTTCGGAGGAGTTCAATAATTCTCTTAATTGATTGTCTGGAAGTGAAGATAATTCATGGTAATTGTCAGGCCAGTGAGGAGCTCATGAGTTGAAGCCACTGAGTGAGGAATAATGGACGCTTCACTCACTTACATGGCAGAGACAGACCAAGAGACCAGTCACAGATCTAAACAGACTATGTTAATGCAGTGAACTGTGAGAGAAAAACAAATTGTGCTTTGCTTATTATATATTAGGCCAGGCTAATACACTCATGAAGAAAGACAAAGCCAGCAGAGTGCACTATGGGTGCATTTATTAAGATTATTTGATTTAAAGCTGAAGCATGTAATTTCTGTGTGACTAATGAAAAAATTAAAAGTCCTTTCCTGTACATGACGTCAGTTTGTTGGGCCTGGAAGGCTAATTCTTTGTTGGTTCCCTCTGGAATGTTTAATGATTTTTCTTTAAAGCAATAATCTAAGCACTACAATGGCTGACTGATTCATCAGGCACATATTCTAACATTCTTGTGATAGTTGGACTTTTAAAACATAATCCAAAATGACATTACATTTTTCAAATTCACATTTGATGTATGACTGAATGTAATTTATGTTGTAGAACAACGTGTGAAGGTCTTTGCGTATTAATCTAGGAGAAAATATTTTACCTAAAAAAAAAAAAAATATATATATATATATATATATAGTGTGTGTGTGTGTGTGTGTGTGTATATATATAAACGGCTGAAGAATTAAGTGATCCTGTTTATTTTTAAATAAATATCATTTTTAATATAAACAAATTAAATGTACATTTTATAAACATTGTCAGGCTCTAAAATATTTGATAGCAATAATGTAATTGCAGAATAATTATTAAATATATAAAAAAGATCACAAACTAGTATGTATATAATCACAAAAAGGATGTAAATTAATTGGTAAAAATGTAATTAATAATTATTTAAAATATTTATTTAGTTATTTATTAATTTTAAAATGTAAAATAATATCTGTAAATTAAAAAGTCTAAAAATATTTCTAAGAACTCACAATTAAGTCATATAAATTAATCAGTAAAAATGTAATAAATTATTTTTTAACTATATTTTTAATTATTTATCAATTTTAAAATTTAAAATAGTTTCTGTTAATTAAAAAGCCTAAAAAAATTCAACTTTAAGTCAGAATTAAGAATTCACAATCAGGTTGTATAAAATAATTGGAAAAAATGTAGTGAATCATTATTTTAATAATTTATTTAATTATTTTATTAATTTAAAATGTTAAAATAATTTCTGTAAATTAAAAATCCAGAAAAAATATTTCAGCTTTAAATCAGAATTAAGAATTCACAATTAAGTCATAAAAATTAATTAGTAAAAATTTAATAAATAATTGTTTTAATTATTCAGTTAATAATTTATTCATTTTTACATTACATTTATGTAAAACTATTTTAAAAAGCCTTAAAAAAATCGACTTTAAGTCAGAATTAAGAATTCACAATTAGGATTTTTAAAATTTAAAATAATTTCTGTAAATTAAAAAGCCTGGAAAAGTATTTTTTAGCTTTAAGCCAGAAGTAAGAGTTCACAAAGTCATGTAAATTCATTGGTAATTATTTTATTTAATATTAAAATTTAAAATATTATATATATATTTTTTTAAATACTGCTACTAATATCTGTAAATTAAAAAGTCTGAAACGTATGTCAGCTTTGTCATTATAGCAGAATTAAGTCAAATAAATCCATTGGTAAAAATGTAATGAATAATTATTTTAATTATAGTAATTTAATTTAATTTTACAAATATTATTATTATTTTTTTTAAATATTGTCACTTATTTCTGTAAATTAAGAAGTCTGAAAAGTATGTCAGCTTTGTCATTATAGTAGAATTAAGTAGTGTAAATTCACTGGTAAAACATGTAATGAATATTTATTTTAATTAATAATTTTATTTTATTTAAAAAATGTAAAATATCATTATATTTTTTAAAATATTGCCACTAATCTGTGTTAATTATAAAAATTAATGAAATTAAATTATAAGCAGAATTATAATGTAAATCAATTGGTAAAACATGTTATGATATGTGGAATAATTTATTATATTATTATTATTGTTTATTATTATTTTTTCTTTATTTCTGTCTTTTTTTTTTTTTTTAAATAATATTGCCTTTGACAATAAAAGCCTCAGATTTAAAAAGGATAAGAACCACTGATGCAGGGCTTCCCAACTGTATTCTTCAACATAATGCTCATAAATTGTCATAATTCCATTTTCTCTTTGCGTTTGACAAATTATAGGGTTTCATTAGTGGAACTGTCAAAACAAAGAACTGTTTACATTAATGGCTCAAAAAAGATCAATATTTTAAAAAAATGGCAACACAAATTGTGGGTATCACCAAATCAGCCATCTAGAGCAATCTTTGCCAAGCACAGTCAGACAGGCCTAATCTGTGGTGGGGAACGAAGGAATGAAGCCAGAAATAGTCCAAGCCCTTTAACCATGAATAGAGGCTTGTATAATTTATTCCAGCTGTAATCAGAGCACGGATTGCTGTCAGTGCAATCAGCTCATAATTAGGAGAATTCTCTGTTGTTCTGCTGTGTTTTCTGGGAGGCCCCGTGGTGCAGAGTGTCTGTCTGTGGGCTGATGTGTAGCAAACAGCCAATTTACTGAACCATTAAGATATCGGCACCTTTTGCTTTTCCCTCGTAACCTGTTGCCATGCCTGCTTCTCACCTCATATTATCTCTCCTTCTCTTCCTCTGTTCTGTGTTCCCTCTGTTTTTTTTCCCTCTCCGTCTGCGCCTACCTCCCCCGCAAGTCCTGTGGCGAACAGGTGCAAAAATTATCTCTCATTCACAAAGGGCACAAATACTTTGCGTATGGTGTCTTTGTCACATGTCAGAAAGGGGGCCAAAGACTGGTCATTTTCATGCATTTGCAGTTGTCAACAAAAGAGTTTTTGCTTTGTGTTGTTGCTTATGTTTTTATTATGTCTTAAGTAGCACGAGTATATTTGTAGCAATAGCCAAAAATGCATTGTATGGGTCAAAATTATTGTTTTTTTCTTTTATGCCAAAAATCATTAGGATATTAAGTAAAGATCATGTTCCATGAAGATATTTTGTACATTTTCCTACCGTAAATGTATCAAAACTTAATTTTTGATTAGTATATGCATTGCTAAAAACTTCATTTAGACAACTTTAAAGGATTTTCTCAGTATTTTGATATTTTTTGCACCCTCAGATTCCTGATTTTCTTCTCCAAATAAAAAAATTGACCATTATGACGGGTTTTGTGGTCCAGGGTCACATATATTCAATTGTACTCTAAAAAAGTATGGTTAATTATACAGTACTGTTGTATTTTTTGCAACTTAGCTAGTTTTATTTCTTTTAAAAATCTAGTTTTATTAATTTTAACAAATTTACTGTCAATATAGATGCTGTATCCATTGTGTCTACCATTTTCATGAGGAAATGAATTGAAAAAGGAACAGAAACAAAAACATTCAAATTCAGAGCTGACTATCTCTGGTTTGAAGGTCATTTCAGAGGTAGACTTCTATTACAGAAGGTTTAGGTTCGGAAGAGGGGGACAAAACCGAAAAGCACATCTGCCGATGTGACCGGGTGGTCTAAACAGTCTTGTATCACATGTCTACAGTAGAACTAAAAGGGTCATTCTCTGTCTCTCTTCAGTGTGAATGCTTAATTTAACGCTCAGGAGGGGACTGTACCGCTCTGACATCAGTGCCCCACTGTGACATTTCTTGCTCTGCAAGTAATGACAGGGCATGGAGGAAGAGCGAGGGGGCTAAAAGCGAGAGGGAGAGAAAGAACGACAGACAGAAAGACATTGCGGTCTGTACAAACAGTCCAAATCAATCCCCCTGGCCCCCACGATAAATCTTTGTTCTCCTGACAGGGACAGACAGTGGGGTGCAAACGTCTGAGACCACATTAAAAATCTGATTTTTTTTTGTTTTTATTCAAACCTCACTGAAGAAAAACTGCTGTGGAATTACTTTGAAACAATTTTCACTCAGAAATTGATAGTAACCTTGTTGAAAGAAACAGCATATGCTGGTTAGGTATGTTTTGAAGCATGGCAGCTGGTTTGATCTGGTTTATGCTGGTCCTGACTGTAGTTGCATATAGGACCAGCACATGACCAGTTTAAACCAGCTTATAAACAGCTACCTAACTAGCATATGGGTCAATGACGTGGCATGTCAATTCTGGTGTCCAAAGCATATTCATAATATTAAAAATTTATACATTTTTAAATGCATTTCATTAAATGACTCAACTTTCCCCTCTTTAATTACTCTTGTGAGAATTCATTATAAATAATTAATCTTTAAGGAACTATTGAGCTCAAAAGTCCCAAAACGTCATTCCGGGTAACTGTCCCGGCTTAAAATCTGAGTACAAAAATACAATAAAAATGTAAATAATAAAAATAAAAATATTTAAAATCTACTTGGGCATAATTATATTGATGTTTTAAACGATACCTGCTAATATGGTTATAATACTAAGTTCAATTAAATTTTAATGACAGAAAGACTTTTGTCCCCAAATTGTGATTTCTGTAATGTCACTCCTGGATAACAGACACCAATGACCATTTTAGACCATAATGCATTGTGGTATGTCATGTGACATAATATTGTATCAAAAAGAAGACCCTGAATGAGCACCAGAACATGTGCAAAGGTGACTAAGCGTCTCTTAAAATATTGATATTTTGACCTTTTCGGTCACTGATGCACTTTGTAGCAATATCATGTGTCCTTTTGGATAACACTGACAAACTATTTATAATGTTTTTATATGAAAAAACTATCTATTTGATCTAAAAGATTACCTTAAAGCGATGATGGCTAAGTTGTAGTTTTCCATAGGTGGTTAAATTAGTGCCTGATTATAAAGAAAAATATTCGTTTTGTCATTCCTGGATAACAACATGTCATTCTTGGATAACAAAAAAACTCTGTTAGCCAGGACATGTCATCCGTTATCCAGAATGACAAAGGCATAACAATCTAGTTTTTAATTAACATTTGTAAACTTTTAGGTATAGTTATTATAGTTATATTATTAACATTAACATTATTTACATAATTGTATGTTTTTTGCCGTATTTTTGCTGTCATTCATCTTGATTTCATATGATTCACATTTAATTATCATTGAATTTAACTTTTGTAATGTTAATGGTCAAAATCATGAATAATGTAATCATTATTATTAATATATCCACATTTGGTAATACTTTATAATAACTACACGTTATTAATCATTATTTAAACATCATTAAACAGTTAATTCATCAATAAATTTACGATTTAAAATGCAGCTATAAATTCTTAATGCTTGATTTATAAGCCTACCTACAAGTATGAAATTAAAGTATGGAAATACAATTATTAAACACATTATAGATATGCTTTTAAATCAAGAATAAAGCATTTATAGCAGTATTTATAAACTGCTTATTAATGTCTTTTAATGGGTTATAAATGATGAATTAACTGTTTACTAATGTTTAACTAATGATTAATAGCGTGCCGTTATTATAAAGTGTTACCCATTTTAAAACTTTTGTATAGCTTCTGGTGTTTTAAGGTCAATTCTGTTCTTCCAGATGCCTCTGTCTAATAAAGAGAGGCAGAGACGGTTCAGAGCCAGAATAAACACAGATGCAGAAGCTAGGGCTGAGTATCTTTGAAAATAGAGAGCAAGGTATTATGGTGATGATTCAGTGGAACAATAATGTGTCGGTAACAAGCAAACTTGAAATATTAAAGGAACACTCCACTTTTTTTGGAAATAGGCTCATTCTCCAACTCCCCCCGAGTTAATAAATTGAGTTTTACCGTTTTGAAATCCATTCAGCCGTTCTCCTGTTCTGGCGATATCACATTTAGCATAGCTTAGCATAGATCATTGAATCCTATTAGACCAATAGCATCACGTTCAAAAATGACCAACGAGTTTCGATATTTGTCCTATTTAAAACTTGACTCTTCTGTAGTTATATCGTGTACTAAGACCGGTGGAAATGCAAAGCTTCAATTTTCTAGGCTGATTAGGAACTACACTCCCATTCCGGCGCAATAGTCAAGGAAGTTTGCTGCCGTAATATGACCGAAGCAGGCGGAGTAATACCACGCAGCACATGTGCAAATGCTAAACTAGCTGGGAATATTTCTGATAATACTCCGCCTGCTTCGGCCATATTACAGCAGCAAACTTCCTTGACTATTACGCCAGAATGGGAGTGTAGTTCCTAATCTTATCAGCCAAGAAACTCGCAGCTTTGCATTTCCACCGGTCTTAGTACACGATATAACTACAGAAGAGTCAAGTTTTAAATACAACAAATATGGAAACTCGTTGGTCATTTTTGAACGCGATGCTATTGGTCTAATAGGATTCAATGATCTATGCTAAGCTATGCTAAAAGTGATATCGCCAGAACAGGAGAACGGCTGAATGGATTTCAAAACGGTAAAAATCAACTTATTAACTCGGGGGGAGTTGGAGAATGAGCCTATTTCCAAAAAAAGTGGAATGTTCCTTTAATCGAAATAGGTTCACACTCATTTTCAATAAGCCTAAATGTTTTAGCGGTGTAATGTGTTATTACACATTATACAGTATACCCCTGGCCATTGTTTATGAAGCATTATAATTTTACAGATTTACTGTAATATTTAGAAAATACGATTGTAATGAAATTGGTGTCCCAAAAAGCCTGTTGTACTTTTTTTAAATCATTAAAAACTGTGAGTTTTGCAACTGTCAAGTGTATCTTACTTTGTTTCAAGTTTGAGTGTTGGAAAGAAAAATTATACTGATGATGGTTTTTATGGTAATCCTGAAAAATATTGCAGAATGTCATTCCGTCTAACAGTATGTCATTCCGGCTAACAATGACACGGGCAATTCATTTAACCCATATTTGTGTGTTAGATTACACAATTCAGTTTTTTGTTGAGTTAATGATAAAACAAGTCTTATTTACTTTATTGGAAAACATTTTTAAACATTTTCCAGGTTTTTTTTTTTATTTGGTTCTGAATTTTTGAATTAGCAGCAGCCAAAAATGAGCCTGTGCCTATAAGAAATCCCAAATTGATTATATTAATTGTGATTAAAATGTAGTTTTCTGAGCACTAATTGTTTGTTGAGCTCCAAATATGGAGATCAGTACATTTGTATATGCCAACAATGGTAGAAATGTAATTAATTTAAAAATTCATTACGTTACCCAGGAATGACATTTTCATGAGGAAAAAGATCTGATTCATCAAAAAAAATGGTTAATTACATTCTTGAAATGTGTAAATATCATTGCATTACATACACAACACTGTAATAAGTATAGAAAGTCCTAACATTTAAATTTTTTGCCAGTTTTATTTTTTTTCACATTTTAAATCCTTATCCGTCATTCACCCATATGCTGTTTTTTCAACAGGGAAATTACACAAATAATATAAAAGAAATGGCAAGTAAACTAAAAAACTGAACAAAAAAATCTAAACACTTCTAAAAATAATTTTTTAAAGTGCTGTAAAAAATATCAAAAACTTTAAATTAAGATATTTCTGCATTTATTGTTCAATGTCTTGATGTAAAATAAACAAGACATATTTAAGATTGTTAATAAAAGTTGTTAATAAAAAATAAAATAAAAGATTGTTTACAAGAAAAATACAATATGAGTATTTCTGTTTCAATATTTCACATTTGTTTTAATGTGTTACTTGCCATTTTTTTGTAATTGTTTATGGGAGAAAATTATTTTTCTCTGTCCTTTCCCCCCAGTGTCTACATTTATTTTCTTCCATTGAAGCACAAATCACTCTTTGGTTAAAAAAATAATAAAAAATAAGGTGCATTATTTCTTTTAGAATTCATTTCAATTTCCTTTTCTTTACTTTTTATTGAAATTATATTTAGAAAATTATATTATTTTTTTGTAACACTTTAGAATAAGTTTCCATTAGTTAATGTTACATCTGAAATACAGTTGTTCATTGTTAGTTCATGTTAATTCACAGTGCGTTAACTAAGGTTAACAAACACAAATTTGATTTTAATAACGCATTAGTAAATGTTGAAATTAACATTAACTAAGATCAATAAATGCTGTAAAAGTATTGTTCATTCTTAGTTCATGTTAACTAATGTAGTTAACTACTGTTAACTAATGAACCTTATTGTAATGCGTAGTATAATTAGAAATGCATAATACAATTAAGTAAAAATTGTAATATTAAATTATAAAGGATAATCGCACAGTAGAATTAACTGTTCAGTCATTTGTTCAATCAGTTTTTTTTTTCTTCAAAAGTTAAAGATGATTCATATTATTTCAACAGACAATTAAAGACAAAACTCAAATAACTTCATTATTTGTATACAAGAAGTAACTTTAATATTTCAATATTGAGGACATTCCAAACCGGTAAGACCTTTGTTCATCTTCAGAAGACAAACTAAGATATTTTTGATGAAATCAGAGCTTTTTGACCCTCCATTCAGGCAAGGGTCCTACCATGTTCAAGGCCCAGAAAGATAATAAGAACATTGACAAAATAGTCCATGTGACATGCTTTCAGATTTCATCCAAAATATCCTAATTTGTGTTCCGAAGACAAACAAGGTCCTACGGGTTTGGAACGACATGAGGGTGAATAACTAATAATAATATTTCCATTTTTGGGTGAACTATCCATTTAAATCCACCAAGTAAATTTTTGTCACTTTTGTTATAAACATACGACATTCAATAGTAAAAAACATGTGTCTGCAACAAATTGATGTGTAGTAAGTTACTCAATTTCAAAGTGAAGTACATAGAGTGGCACATAGACTTATCTGTTGAAAATACTTTTTTTTTTGTTACAATTACAACCCACCTGAGCCATTTTCTCAGTGTAGTGTCAGACCCCACTGTACAATACTAAATTTGAGTGGTTTTAGGTACCTCAAAACCCATTTGGAAGGTGCCTACAATTCATAGACTCCACTGCATTCTTTTCTTTAAGAGATTGACCAAAACTCCTCATTGTGAACTGGCCATTCAACACACACAAGGGGCATTTAACTTTGCAGCGCTGCTTACCGTGAAGCTCAAAACGATGGATCCTAGAGCACCTCTCTCACAGGTTGAATTCACAGGAGACCTTATTACTTTAAGACTTTTTACACGCAGTTTGGCTGACATGGCACTGAATAGAGCGCCGATTGCTATAGTCACCGCGGTGTTCAGCTGCCCAATTATGTCAATAGCTGGGATTTGAAACAGAATATGATAATGCCCTGGAAAGTTGCTAACTCCCCTGTTTTGAACTTATTAGCTGCGGCGTGAAGTGCTGTTCAGTAATTTATCGCCTCTTGGAGTAATAAATGGGGAAACTGAGCTCTGTTTCTCTTATTGATTCACAGTGTGTGTTGACTTGCAGGTCTAGAGAAGCGTTCTCGCGCTCAGCACTTATTTGTCAGCTGTTTCTTGCTTCCGAGAGTGTTGACCAAATCTGTTCTGCATGCACAATTATATTTATACAGCATAAGCTTTTAAAACAAAACACCAACTAGCTTGAATACAAAGCATGGGAGTGCAGACACCCTTATTAGTGTATAAAAGATGAGCATGGCCGTTTTTCATTGTGTCAACAGCATTTGCTTTTGCAAAGTCATTGTGGGAGAGAGTGTTGTTGGATGGAATATAAGGTGGGATGTGGTCTGAAGGCCAGGCTCTTGAGGGTGGGCTCATGTCTTGTCCTTTCTATAATTGACTCTGGAGCTACGTGTTTAGGTTTACAAAACCCAGCCATTGATTCGTGCAGGGCTGCAGGCTGTTTCACGGTGTGGTTCCCCTTCAGTCGAATCACTTCGACGTTACATGGGATCTCGCCTGAGAGACCGATCATCTCTGAGCCTTATATAAAAAGGCCAATTGCAAATTGGCGAGTGGACGTGCGCGTCGGCCACTCCCCCGTACATACGGGTATATAAGATGGCGGCGCGCATCACTCAAACAGACTTTCGCTTTCAGAGCCTTCATGCTCAAGCCTTTTGCTTCTCCTAGAAAAGAAGAAGAAGAACTTCACGTTCCTGCTGCACTTCTCTGCTGGTGTGCGCCGATCGAAAAAGAGCAACAAAAGCTGAAAGAGTGAATTTCTCGGCGCCGCCAGCGGGGTCCCGCGGGCGGCCGTTTTCACGGCCATAAAAGCCTCCTGCGTTCCAGCGAGCAAGCCCCATTGAGTGCACAGTGGTGCCGCGGTTTCCTCCCTGGGCAGACCGGGACTAAAAGAGCAATTTCTCACGGCTGTGTAAAGACGTTCTTTTCAGAATGGCTTTCCGGCCGTGCGCTTCTGGGTGTGGCAGTTTCCTCACCTCACTGGACGGACATGAAAGCTGCTTCACATGTCTGGGCATCGAACATGCTGAGGCAGCTTTCACGGATGGTTCATGCATTCATTGCGAAAGCATGACCATGGGAATGCTGAGGACTCGCCGCTCGCTCGCGGGCAGGCCCCCCTTCGCGCCCCACGGCCTGCGGAATTTTTCCGCCGCTGTGGCGAGGCACGAGGGGGAATTTCGAGTCACGGTGCCGAACGTTCCGCCGGCTCCAAAAGCCCTGCGGTCTTCCGCCCGCCAGCATACCCCCGTCGAGATGCCAAAGCAGTACGCCTCCCCGCCAGCCGGGCTGGGCGTCTCCTTTGGCGCTCCTCAGGAGGAAGAGATGTCTGACGCTGCGTCAGAGGGAGAGTCAGGGGGTGAGGACGCTCTTCCGGCGGCGCGGCGCCCCTCCGCGGTTGCTGCCCCGTCGGAGGCAGACTCCGAGCTCTCGGCTATGCTCCTCCGAGCCGCCAGGGGGATCGGCCTGGAGGTTACTCCATCGGCCTCGGCCGATCCTTCTCGGCTGGGCGACTGGTTCCTGGGGACGGCTCCGGCGGCATCGCCTCGCCCTCCCCCGGTGCCATTCTTCCCGGAGGTGCACGAGGAGCTGGTTAAGACCTGGCGGGCGCCCTTTTCATCTCGCCCGCTGCCCAGCTCCTCTCCCCTCGCCACCCTTGATGGCGGGGCGGCCAGGGGGTATGCGTCGGTTCCCCAGGTCGAGCGCGCTATGGCGGTGCAACTCTGCCCCCGTGGCGCTGCCACCTGGCGGGGCCGGCCGCGTCTCCCGTCCAAGGCGTGTGAGCGCTCGTCCGCCCTTGCGGGCCGCGTTTTTCACGCTGCGGGCCAGGCCGCCTCGGCCCTGCATGCGATGGCGACCCTGCAGGTCTACCAGGCCAAGGGGTTGAAACAGCTGCACGAGGGTGGTCCTGACCAAGGTACGATGCAGGAACTCCGCGCTGCCACCGACTTCGCCCTTCGTGCGACGAAGGTCGCGGCGCGGGCCCTTGGTCAGGTGATGTCCACGGCTGTGGTCCAGGAGCGACACCTATGGCTCTCTCTGGCCCAGATGGCAGATGCCGACAAAGCACGCTTTCTCGACGCTCCCATCTCCCAGAGGGGCCTATTCGGCGACTCTGTCGAGGACTTCGCCCAACAGTTCTCGGCAGCCCAGAGACAGACGGAGGCGCTTCACATCCTGCCCCGCCGCGATGCTTCCATCCCGCCGCCGGAGGCACCGCCTCCGCCTGCACGTCGCCGAGGGCGCCCCCCTGCGGCCGCAACATCTACGGCTCGCCCCCCTGCGGAGGCCCACGACGCCAGGTCGGCGAGAAGGGCCCGCAAGCGCAGAGCCAGCCGCAGGAGAGTGGCGCCGCCCGCGGCACAGGGACCGGCCCGAGACACTCGCAAGAAAACTGCGAAACGTCCCTGACGCGGGCCTCCAGAGGTGATTGAGACTGCTCCTTAGGGGATGCTAACATCTACGCTCCCCGCTCCCGGTGGAGGGCCGGGAGCCACTGTGTGCTTCAATGCTGCCGTCGGCCAACGGTCGACGGTACCCACATTTTCTCAAAAAGAGCAAATTTCTCACCTCTGGCTTCGGCCTCGAGTTTCCTTCCTGAGCAGCACTTACACTCCTCGGAACCAGACTCGCGGCTGGTCTTCGCCAGCGCGGGATCCAGGGAAGAAGGTAAGCACTGCTTAGTGCACTTAGACACTTCCCCAGGACGCTCATCCTTCTGGGTTCTGTCCCCTTCCCTGTCTCCCCTTAGGCTGCCCCACCACGGTCACGTCGGTCAACGTTCCCTTGATACCACTACGCTGGTTGATACGGACGGTACGGCCCGGCCCCAGGCGTCCGCCCAGACTCAGAGGTACCCCTTACATTCTTATTCGGGCAGGCGTGCCTCTGTTCTGCCTGCGGAGGTCGCGTTCCTACTGGCGAAGGACGCGATCCAGCCTGTCCCTCCCCCGGGACGAGGTCGGGATCTCTCAGTCCCGACTTCACGTGTCCAGTTAAGTGTGGTGGGTTAATATCCGCCCTGGATGGAGCTCTGTCCCGATCCCTTCTCAGGCTGTCGGCACACTCGCTCACGACGAAGCACATACAGGTATGTTTCCGTCTCCAGGGCTGGGTTGCAGCCATCTGCCTGAAGGGCACCCGCTGTCGCGTCTCGATTTCCCCCCGACACACACCCCCTCGGCGGTCTGCTCCGGGGGTCGAGCTCTTCAGCGTGGGGTGCTTCCATTTGGCCAGTCCCCCTCCTTCCTGCCTTTTTTAGGCCATGGGAGCTCCCCTGTCTCCTCTTCGGCAGACAGGACTTCGCATCATCAACCGTCTCTTCGACTGGTGCTTTGCCAGCCCACTCGTGAGTTCCGTTGTGCGAACTTGGGGACCTGGTGCTTCGGCACCCCCGCCATCTGGTCCTTCAGGCCAACCGAAGGAATCCGTTCCCTCGGTCGGGAGCCCGACTCGGTCCACAAGACAGCCCGCCTTACTACTAGGAGCGCGCAGTCAGTGCTGTAGTTCCTGAGTCAATCAGGCACAACTTAGCGGTCCTCTCAAATTTGAGGCTCCTGGGGCACATGACAGCTCTAAGCCGCTTAGAGCCGCTAAGCTTGCTCATGTGAGACCGCTTCAGCACGATCGAGTCCCATGATGGGCATGGCACCTCGGCCCACTCCGGACTGGCGTTTTCCCGCAGTTTGGCCGTCAAGCCAGCCCGTGGCTACCACGGGTTGGGTTGCCATGTACGACAGAGGTTTACAACCTCCCCATCTGCTCCCATGGAGTCCAACGTGGCAGATTTGCTACTTGCCATTCACTTGAAGCAGGGAAACTCAACCGTGCAGCCTCTCGGCTCTCACGGCAGTCCACCCACCTGCAGGATGGCGACTCCACCCCGTGATGCAGCTAGTTTGGAGTATATCGGTAGGCCAGCCACATTCGCTCGTCTTCCGATTCCTCCCTTTGCCAGCTGCCTCTTTCTGAGTAACGCTGGCTCACAGCTGACTTCCGGGGCCCAAGTACGCCCTTCCCCAGCGAGCCTCCTTGCACAGACAATGTGCAAGTCCAGGGAGGACGAGGAGTAAGTCTGTTGGTTGCGCTACAACAATGGCCCACCCGGACTCAGGTCTTAGTAACCGTTCCCTCGCGGCAGTCCCTCCCTGTAGGGCACGGTATGACACCCCAGACCTCTCCGGCCTTCACAGACCGTGATACAACTATCACTCAGTACCGAGCTCCCTTACTAGGCAGGCTTGCGCACTGAGATGAGGTCTATTTTGCTGGCTTTCCACAGAGATACACGACTGCAGTAATGCTTCCCTTCCTGCAGGAGAGTTGAGCGCAGGCTGTCCCCTCGACTCTCCAAGTATATGCCGCTGCTTCGCCGCGTATCACATGCAGTAGATGGAGCTAAGTAGGCAAGCATTCACTGACCGTGAGGTTTCACAGAGGTGCCCAGAACGCACCCCTCACCCTCTTGGGGCCTTCCCGTCGCCTTCAGAGCTGCGGGACGCTCCAATTGAGCCATTGGCCTCAGTCGAGCTAGTATTCCTGTCATTAAGACAGCGCTCCTGACCGCCCTGGCTCCCGTCAAGAGGGCAGGAGACCTACAAGTTTTCTCTGTCAAGTAGCACCTCTTACCCTCTGGGACCCCCCCGTCGCACCTCATACCTCTTGGATCTCCCCGCCGCCTTTCAGGGCCACGGGTCGCTCCTTGGAGCCACGGGCCTCAGTCGAGCTAGAATTCCTGTCATTAGACAGCGCTCCTGACTGCCCTGGCTTCCATTAAGAGGGTAGGATATCGACAAGCTGAGGTTCCTTAGAGGTGCTTAAAGCTGAGGTTCCTCAGAGGTGCTTAGAACGCACCTCATACCTCTTGGACCTCCCCGTCGCCTTTCAGGGCCGCGGTCGCTCCATTGGAGCCACTGGCCTCAGTCGAGCTAAAATTCCTGTCATTAAGACAGCGCTCCTGACTGCCCTGGCTCCCATCAAGAGGGCCTACAAGCTTCTTGCCAGCAAAGTGTGTCGAGAAATTCGGCCCGGCGTCTTCCACGTTACCGTCGAGACCCCGGCCCAGTGCCCCAGGTTCCCACCACGCCTTTCCGCGATCAGGTGGTGAACCTGCAAGCTCTGCCCTGGAGGAGGCAGACCCAGCCTTGCGATGTTGTGTCATTAAATATGTGAAACTTGAATCACTCGGCACTTCAGCCGCACCAAGCAGCTTCATCTGCCTCGGGATTCAGCAGAAAGGGAATGCTCCCCGAACTGAGGTTGGCTAAATGGGTGGTAGATGCCTTCTCCCTGTTATACTCAGGGACAGCTATGATCCTTGGGTCACGGCACCTCACCAGCAGATGTAAAAACCAGAAGCTGCGGGCTGGGCGACACCCTACCTTCGCTTGGTTCTACAACCTTGCGCAGAGGCCGTTCTCCCGTGTCCTAACATGAGGACTCACAGGTGAGCGGGAAGACCGGCTGGTGTCGGTTTGCGGCGCCATTCCCACGTGGATCCGTGCGCTATTTCCCAGAATGTTCCCTCCGGCGAACCCTGGGTCCTCCTGCCCCGCAGTCAAGGCTAGACGCGGAGTAGTCCTGCACTGTGATCCTGCCTGGGTCTCCTTCGCCCCGCAGGTTGTGGCTTAGTTTTTATTATTCCAGCGGAGGAGACCGCTGTTTCCCTCGTGTATCCCTAAAAACCTTTATGGATATATTGAATTATTCTCATTTCCACATGTAAAGATTTCATGTGCTCCGCCCCCCCAACCCATGCTTCAGTACAACTGGCATCCCTGGAAGGGCCCCCTTATTGGGCCTCGGGGCGTTGGGAAGGTTACGTTACACTTCGCCTGCCGGCACGTATACTTGTCAGCACGTGAAGTTGTTGCGTAACGCGGCGTCAGGGTCGTGGCCTTTTCCATAGGGCTAGTTCCCATGTAACGTCGAAGTGATTCGACTGAAGGGGAACGTCTAGGTTACGAAGGTAACCCACGTTCCCTGAAGGAGGGAACGGAGACGTTACATTCCCCTGCCACGCCCCTGGCGTCGCGCTGACGCCGGCTTGACGGCTCTTCAGCGAAAACCTGTTTGAGTGATGCGCGCCGCCATCTTATATACCCGTATGTACGGGGGAGTGGCCGACGCGCACGTCCACTCGCCAATTTGCAATTGGCCTTTTTATATAAGGCTCAGAGATGATCGGTCTCTCAGGCGAGATCCCATGTAACGTCTCCGTTCCCTCCTTCAGGGAACGTGGGTTACCTTCGTAACCTAGACGTTTTCTGACACTTCAGGCTCTAACTTCAAAAATCATGCAAAACACTTCTAACACCTTCAGATATGTTTCTCTGTGTTGCAAAATAGGTTTTATTCATGCACAGACTGATATTTTATAGTGGGACCAAGATTCAGCTTGCATTGCAGGAACCAAGTTTGTTCTGCGCTGAAACGCTGTTTTCTGACATTTCAGGCTCTAACTTCAAAAATCATGCAAAACACTTCTAACACCTTCAGATATGTTTCTCTGTGTTGCAAAATAGGTTTTATTCATGCACAGACTGCAATATTAAAGTGGGACAGAGATTCAGCTTGCATTGCTTGAAACAAGTTTGTTCTGCACTGAAACGCTGTTTCCTGACATTTCAGGCTCTAACTTCAAAAATCATGCAAAACACTTCTAACACCTTCAGATATGTTTCTCTGTGTTGCAAAATAGGTTTTATTCATGCACAGACTGCAATATTAAAGTGGGACAGAGATTCAGCTTGCATTACTTGAAACAAGTTTGTTCTGCGCTGAAACGCTGTTTTCTGACACTTCAGGCTCTAACTTCAAAAATCATGCAAAACACTTCTAACACCTTCAGATATGTTTCTCTGTGTTGCAAAATAGGTTTTATTCATGCACAGACTGCAATATTAAAGTGGGACAGAGATTCAGCTTGCATTGCTGGAACCAAGTTTGTTCTGCGCTGAAACGCTGTTTCCTGACATTTCAGGCTCTAACTTCAAAAATCATGCAAAACACTTCTAACACCTTCAGATATGTTTCTCTGTGTTGCAAAATAGGTTTTATTCATGCACAGACTGATATTTTAAAGTGGGACCAAGATTCAGCTTGCATTGCTGGAACCAAGTTTGTTCTGCGCTGAAACGCTGTTTTCTGACACTTCAGGCTCTAACTTCAAAAATCATGCAAAACACTTCTAACACCTTCAGATATGTTTCTCTGTGTTGCAAAATAGGTTTTATTCATGCACAGACTGCAATATTAAAGTGGGACAGAGATTCAGCTTGCATTGCTTGAAACAAGTTTGTTCTGCACTGAAACGCTGTTTCCTGACATTTCAGGCTCTAACTTCAAAAATCATGCAAAACACTTCTAACACCTTCAGATATGTTTCTCTGTGTTGCAAAATAGGTTTTATTCATGCACAGACTGCAATATTAAAGTGGGACAGAGATTCAGCTTGCATTGCTTGAAACAAGTTTGTTCTGCACTGAAACGCTGTTTCCTGACATTTCAGGCTCTAACTTCAAAAATCATGCAAAACACTTCTAACACCTTCAGATATGTTTCTCTGTGTTGCAAAATAGGTTTTATTCATGCACAGACTGCAATATTAAAGTGGGACAGAGATTCCGCTTGCATTGCTTGAAACAATTTGTTCTGCACTGAAACGCTGTTTTCTGACACTTCAGGCTCTAACTTCAAAAATCATGCAAAACACTTCTAACACCTTCAGATATGTTTCTCTGTGTTGCAAAATAGGTTTTATTCATGCACAGACTGATATTTTATAGTGGGACCAAGATTCAGCTTGCATTGCAGGAACCAAGTTTGTTCTGCGCTGAAACGCTGTTTTCTGACATTTCAGGCTCTAACTTCAAAAATCATGCAAAACACTTCTAACACCTTCAGATATGTTTCTCTGTGTTGCAAAATAGGTTTTATTCATGCACAGACTGCAATATTAAAGTGGGACAGAGATTCAGCTTGCATTGCTTGAAACAAGTTTGTTCTGCACTGAAACGCTGTTTCCTGACATTTCAGGCTCTAACTTCAAAAATCATGCAAAACACTTCTAACACCTTCAGATATGTTTCTCTGTGTTGCAAAATAGGTTTTATTCATGCACAGACTGCAATATTAAAGTGGGACAGAGATTCAGCTTGCATTACTTGAAACAAGTTTGTTCTGCGCTGAAACGCTGTTTTCTGACACTTCAGGCTCTAACTTCAAAAATCATGCAAAACACTTCTAACACCTTCAGATATGTTTCTCTGTGTTGCAAAATAGGTTTTATTCATGCACAGACTGCAATATTAAAGTGGGACAGAGATTCAGCTTGCATTGCTGGAACCAAGTTTGTTCTGCGCTGAAACGCTGTTTCCTGACATTTCAGGCTCTAACTTCAAAAATCATGCAAAACACTTCTAACACCTTCAGATATGTTTCTCTGTGTTGCAAAATAGGTTTTATTCATGCACAGACTGATATTTTAAAGTGGGACCAAGATTCAGCTTGCATTGCTGGAACCAAGTTTGTTCTGCGCTGAAACGCTGTTTTCTGACACTTCAGGCTCTAACTTCAAAAATCATGCAAAACACTTCTAACACCTTCAGATATGTTTCTCTGTGTTGCAAAATAGGTTTTATTCATGCACAGACTGCAATATTAAAGTGGGACAGAGATTCAGCTTGCATTGCTTGAAACAAGTTTGTTCTGCACTGAAACGCTGTTTCCTGACATTTCAGGCTCTAACTTCAAAAATCATGCAAAACACTTCTAACACCTTCAGATATGTTTCTCTGTGTTGCAAAATAGGTTTTATTCATGCACAGACTGCAATATTAAAGTGGGACAGAGATTCAGCTTGCATTGCTTGAAACAAGTTTGTTCTGCACTGAAACGCTGTTTCCTGACATTTCAGGCTCTAACTTCAAAAATCATGCAAAACACTTCTAACACCTTCAGATATGTTTCTCTGTGTTGCAAAATAGGTTTTATTCATGCACAGACTGCAATATTAAAGTGGGACAGAGATTCAGCTTGCATTGCTGGAACCAAGTTTGTTCTGCGCTGAAACGCTGTTTCCTGACATTTCAGGCTCTAACTTCAAAAATCATGCAAAACACTTCTAACACCTTCAGATATGTTTCTCTGTGTTGCAAAATAGGTTTTATTCATGCACAGACTGATATTTTAAAGTGGGACCAAGATTCAGCTTGCATTGCTGGAACCAAGTTTGTTCTGCGCTGAAACGCTGTTTTCTGACACTTCAGGCTCTAACTTCAAAAATCATGCAAAACACTTCTAACACCTTCAGATATGTTTCTCTGTGTTGCAAAATAGGTTTTATTCATGCACAGACTGCAATATTAAAGTGGGACAGAGATTCAGCTTGCATTGCTTGAAACAAGTTTGTTCTGCACTGAAACGCTGTTTCCTGACATTTTAGGCTCTAACTTCAAAAATCATGCAAAACACTTCTAACACCTTCAGATATGTTTCTCTGTGTTGCAAAATAGGTTTTATTCATGCACAGACTGCAATATTAAAGTGGGACAGAGATTCAGCTTGCATTGCTTGAAACAAGTTTGTTCTGCACTGAAACGCTGTTTCCTGACATTTCAGGCTCTAACTTCAAAAATCATGCAAAACACTTCTAACACCTTCAGATATGTTTCTCTGTGTTGCAAAATAGGTTTTATTCATGCACAGACTGCAATATTAAAGTGGGACAGAGATTCAGCTTGCATTGCTTGAAACAAGTTTGTTCTGCACTGAAACGCTGTTTCCTGACATTTCAGGCTCTAACTTCAAAAATCATGCAAAACACTTCTAACACCTTCAGATATGTTTCTCTGTGTTGCAAAATAGGTTTTATTCATGCACAGACTGCAATATTAAAGTGGGACAGAGATTCAGCTTGCATTACTTGAAACAAGTTTGTTCTGCGCTGAAACGCTGTTTTCTGACACTTCAGGCTCTAACTTCAAAAATCATGCAAAACACTTCTAACACCTTCAGATATGTTTCTCTGTGTTGCAAAATAGGTTTTATTCATGCACAGACTGCAATATTAAAGTGGGACAGAGATTCAGCTTGCATTGCTTGAAACAAGTTTGTTCTGCACTGAAACGCTGTTTCCTGACATTTCAGGCTCTAACTTCAAAAATCATGCAAAACACTTCTAACACCTTCAGATATGTTTCTCTGTGTTGCAAAATAGGTTTTATTCATGCACAGACTGCAATATTAAAGTGGGACAGAGATTCAGCTTGCATTACTTGAAACAAGTTTGTTTTGCGCTGAAACGCTGTTTTCTGACACTTCAGGCTCTAACTTCAAAAATCATGCAAAACACTTCTAACACCTTCAGATATGTTTCTCTGTGTTGCAAAATAGGTTTTATTCATGCACAGACTGCAATATTAAAGTGGGACAGAGATTCAGCTTGCATTGCTGGAACCAAGTTTGTTCTGCGCTGAAACGCTGTTTCCTGACATTTCAGGCTCTAACTTCAAAAATCATGCAAAACACTTCTAACACCTTCAGATATGTTTCTTTGTGTTGCAAAATAGGTTTTATTCATGCACAGACTGATATTTTAAAGTGGGACCAAGATTCAGCTTGCATTGCTGGAACCAAGTTTGTTCTGCGCTGAAACGCTGTTTTCTGACACTTCAGGCTCTAACTTCAAAAATCATGCAAAACACTTCTAACACCTTCAGATATGTTTCTCTGTGTTGCAAAATAGGTTTTATTCATGCACAGACTGCAATATTAAAGTGGGACAGAGATTCTGCTTGCATTGCTTGAAACAAGTTTGTTCTGCACTGAAACGCTGTTTCCTGACATTTCAGGCTCTAACTTCAAAAATCATGCAAAACACTTCTAACACCTTCAGATATGTTTCTCTGTGTTGCAAAATAGGTTTTATTCATGCACAGACTGCAATATTAAAGTGGGACAGAGATTCAGCTTGCATTGCTTGAAACAAGTTTGTTCTGCACTGAAACGCTGTTTCCTGACATTTCAGGCTCTAACTTCAAAAATCATGCAAAACACTTCTAACACCTTCAGATATGTTTCTCTGTGTTGCAAAATAGGTTTTATTCATGCACAGACTGCAATATTAAAGTGGGACAGAGATTCAGCTTGCATTGCTTGAAACAAGTTTGTTCTGCACTGAAACGCTGTTTCCTGACATTTCAGGCTCTAACTTCAAAAATCATGCAAAACACTTCTAACACCTTCAGATATGTTTCTCTGTGTTGCAAAATAGGTTTTATTCATGCACAGACTGCAATATTAAAGTGGGACAGAGATTCAGCTTGCATTACTTGAAACAAGTTTGTTCTGCGCTGAAACGCTGTTTTCTGACACTTCAGGCTCTAACTTCAAAAATCATGCAAAACACTTCTAACACCTTCAGATATGTTTCTCTGTGTTGCAAAATAGGTTTTATTCATGCACAGACTGCAATATTAAAGTGGGACAGAGATTCAGCTTGCATTGCTGGAACCAAGTTTGTTCTGCGCTGAAACGCTGTTTCCTGACATTTCAGGCTCTAACTTCAAAAATCATGCAAAACACTTCTAACACCTTCAGATATGTTTCTCTGTGTTGCAAAATAGGTTTTATTCATGCACAGACTGATATTTTAAAGTGGGACCAAGATTCAGCTTGCATTGCTGGAACCAAGTTTGTTCTGCGCTGAAACGCTGTTTTCTGACACTTCAGGCTCTAACTTCAAAAATCATGCAAAACACTTCTAACACCTTCAGATATGTTTCTCTGTGTTGCAAAATAGGTTTTATTCATGCACAGACTGCAATATTAAAGTGGGACAGAGATTCAGCTTGCATTGCTTGAAACAAGTTTGTTCTGCACTGAAACGCTGTTTCCTGACATTTCAGGCTCTAACTTCAAAAATCATGCAAAACACTTCTAACACCTTCAGATATGTTTCTCTGTGTTGCAAAATAGGTTTTATTCATGCACAGACTGCAATATTAAAGTGGGACAGAGATTCAGCTTGCATTGCTTGAAACAAGTTTGTTCTGCACTGAAACGCTGTTTCCTGACATTTCAGGCTCTAACTTCAAAAATCATGCAAAACACTTCTAACACCTTCAGATATGTTTCTCTGTGTTGCAAAATAGGTTTTATTCATGCACAGACTGATATTTTAAAGTGGGACCAAGATTCAGCTTGCATTGCTGGAACCAAGTTTGTTCTGCGCTGAAACGCTGTTTTCTGACATTTCAGGCTCTAACTTCAAAAATCATGCAAAACACTTCTAACACCTTCAGATATGTTTCTCTGTGTTGCAAAATAGGTTTTATTCATGCACAGACTGATATTTTAAAGTGGGACCAAGATTCAGCTTGCATTGCTGGAACCAAGTTTGTTTTGCGCTGAAACGCTGTTTTCTGACATTTCAGGCTCTAACTTCAAAAATCATGCAAAACATTTCTAACACCTTCAGATATGTTTCTCTGTGTTGCAAAATAGGTTTTATTCATGCACAGACTGATATTTTAAAGTGGGACCAAGATTCAGCTTGCATTGCTGGAAACAAGTTTGTTCTGCGCTGAAACGCTGTTTTCTGACATTTCAGGCTCTAACTTCAAAAATCATGCAAAACACTTCTAACACCTTCAGATATGTTTCTCTGTGTTGCAAAATAGGTTTTATTCATGCACAGACTGATATTTTAAAGTGGGACCAAGATTCAGCTTGCATTGCTGGAAACAAGTTTGTTCTGCGCTGAAACGCTGTTTTCTGACATTTCAGGCTCTAACTTCAAAAATCATGCAAAACACTTCTAACACCTTCAGATATGTTTCTCTGTGTTGCAAAATAGGTTTTATTCATGCACAGACTGCAATATTAAAGTGGAACAGAGATTCAGCTTGCATTGCTTGAAACAAGTTTGTTCAGCACTGAAACGCTGTTCCCTGTCGATACTACACTCGTACTGCGTCGTTAAGACGCTTATGGGAAAAAGCTCCTTTTTCTCCTGAGACTGAAGTATTTCAATAACGCAGTGTAACTGCACGACCATTGGTTTGTGCAGTGAGATGAAAACAAACCAATGGCTCGGCAGCGGAGCTGCACGAGCCTGTGGCAATGATTCGCGCCCGAACGCGCCAAAAGGGGCGGAGAATTCGGCTATATAAGCGTGCATTTTGCCACAGGATCTCAGATCCTTCTCCTTCAGCGACGACTTCACATCTTCGCTGACACTGACTGACCTTCGCTCGAGAAAGAAGCCTCTCGCCGTTGAAGAGCCTCGCAGCGGATCCGCCTGCTCGTCGGTTTTGACGCTTCAAGCAGCTGACAGTGATTCCCTGCCGCGATCCGGCGATAGAAGAGCATATTCCAAAAGAGCAAATTTCATTGGCGTTGTTGCAAATGCCACGGCGTTTCTGTTGCTCGTGCAGAGCCCCTCTGCACGCTGTCGATAGTCACGCTGAGTGCGTCTCGTGTTTGGGCTCCGCCCATGCCGAGGCTGCGCTCGCTGAGACAGATTGTTCCCATTGCGGGGACATGAGTCTCGCCTCTTTGCGCTCGCGGCTCGCTTTCTTTTCAGAGAGCAGCCCCGCCCCTCGCGCCCTCCCGCTTTCTTCTTCACAAGAGCCTGTGAAGAAAAAGCAGCGGGGCAGAGTGACTCGGCGCACGGTGATTGGTGAGCTCACGCCGGCTGATCCCCCGCGTGCCTCACCTTCACCACATGAAGAGGAATCTCCCGTTCTCTTCACTCATCCAGACCAAAATCCCTCGGCTGCCGCGAGCGATCTGGTTTCTTTTGGAGTGAGTGAGGAGGAAGCCATGGATGACAGCATGTCTCTGGCTGCATCTGATGGAGAGGAGTTGTCGGGCTCGCCGCAAGACCCCGCCCCCTTTCCATCTGTTCAACCCAGCACCGCCAGCGCTGGTATGGACGCCGAACTCTTCCGCGTTCTATCTAAGGCTGTTGAAGAGCTGGGACTGGATTGGTCTCCTCCTGAGGAGCCTGTACGGAGTCGTTTGGACGAATGGTTCCTGCCGGGGCGCCGCTAAGCCCCTCGTCAGCGAGCCTCACCGTTCTTCCCGGAAGTTCACGGTGAGATCTCTAAATCCTGGCGCGCTCCGTACTCCGCCCGCCTTCGTACCTCTTCTTCCTCCGCCCTCACGACGGTTGACGGCGCCGAAGAGAAAGGATATGACAAGTTGCCCCCCCTGGATGAGTCTGTGGCCGCGCATTTGTGCCCGCCCACTGCCATCGGCTGGAAGGCAAAGGCGACTCACCCGTCCAAGCCATGCAGAACTACTTCAGCTCTCGCTGGACGTGCTTATTCTTCGGCTGGACAGGCAGCATCAGCGCTGCACTCAATGGCGGTCCTCCAAGTCTATCAAGCGAAACTCCTCCGCAGTATGGATGAGGCTGGCATAGATGACGCTGCGTTCCGTGAACTACGCAGCGCGACCGACCTGGCGTTGCGTGCTACTAAGATGACGGCACAGGCGATTGGCAGATCGATGGCCAGCTTGGTGGTGCTGGAGCGCCACCTGTGGCTAAACCTGACGGAGATCAAGGACGCTGACAAGGTCGCCTTCCTTGACTCCCCCATCTCTCCTACCGGTCTGTTCGGTCCAGCAGTAGAGGGGTTTGCGGAGCGCTTCACCGCCGCTCAGAAGTCGTCCCAGGCTATGCGACACTTCCTGCCAAAGCGCACAAGCTCTGCAACGGCTCCTAGTCGCCCCAAACCGGCGCCGACTCAGCAGCCTGCAAAGACCGCCCCGCCAGCTGCTCAGCCAGCCCCCCAGGTGGAGCCACGTCATCGCTCCCGCTCGGCCAGACGCTACCCTTTCCCTAGACGTCAGGGACCCCGACCCAAGGTCGTGTTGGACCAGGCGCCTCCAGCGTCTTCCTGATTTAAAAAACAGGAAGAGGAAAGGGTCAAGTCTCGCCAGAGCCGGACCAGCCCCCAAGATGTCTCTCTTCAGCCTCCAAACACCCCGTCCTGTTCCGGGTTCAGAGCGCTGCATGTTTCCAAACAAACTGGCTGTAACTCACGGGCCCTTTCTGTCAGCGCCCTTACAGCTTACTGCTGTGATAGCGGAAAAAATAAAAAACAAACATTTTCAAAAAGAGAGCAAATTTCCTCTTCCAGAGTTGTTAAGCGGCACCCAACCGCTCAAACCAATGCAACCCCTCAGCACACGGGCCGAGGCTTGGAAAGCCATCCCCGGGGTGTCGAAATGGGTTATGGGCATAATAGAACGAGGTTATACACTGCAGTTCGCTCGAAGACCACCCCGCTTTCGCGGAGTGGTCTCCACCTCAGTTCACAGCAAAAACATAGAGGTTTTGCGTACAGAGGTGAGGAATCTGCTGGCAAAAGGTGCCGTGGAAACGGTTCCCCCAGCACAGAGCGAGTCAGGCTTTTACAGCCGCTACTTCCTCGTCCCAAAAAAGGATGGCGGTCTGAGGCCCATCCTCGACCTCAGGCGTTTGAATTGCGCCCTCATGAGACGGCCATTCAAAATGCTCACGCTAAAACAGATCCTTTCGCACATACGCACAAAGGACTGGTTTTGCTCGCTGGATCTGAAAGATGCATACTTTCACATCCAGATTGCCCCCCACCACAGGCAATTCTTGAGATTTGCCTTCGAGGGAGCGGCCTATCAATATACAGTCCTTCCGTTCGGACTGTCTCTAGCTCCTCGCACATTTACGAAGTGCATGGACGCGGCTCTTTCCCCCCTGAGGCAGAAGGGAATCCGCGTCTTGAACTACCTCGACGACTGGCTCATCCTGGCCCAGTCAGAGAACGAGCTAATACATCACAGATCCGTGATCCTCAGCCACTTGCAATGCCTAGGACTCAGGGTCAATTTTGCCAAGAGCACTCTGTCTCCCAGCCAACGTATTGCGTTCCTGGGAGCAGTTTTCGACTCCATTCAAATGAAGGCAATGGTTGCGCCGCAGCGAGCTCAAGCCATCCGAAAGCTCGCGGCCTCCTTCAAAATCGGAGCCCTTCGCCCTCTCAAAGCTTTTCAGAAGATGCTGGGTCTTATGGCTTCAGCATCTCCAGTACTCCAGCTGGGCCTACTTCAAATGCGCCCTCTGCAGTACTGGTTGAAACCGAAAGTTCCGCCTCAGGCCTGGCGTCTAGGACGCCTGCGCATCAGGGTAGATCAGACCTGTGTCACAGCGCTGACTCCTTGGAAGAATTTTTCTTGGATGGAACAGGGCGTTCCCCTGGACATGGCGTGCAGAAGGAAGATGGTCTCGACAGATGCGTCCAACTCAGGTTGGGGAGCTCTGTGCGATGGCCAGCCGGCATTCGGCCAGTGGTCAGAAGCCGAAAAACGCCTTCACATCAACTGCCTAGAAATGCTAGCAGTGTGTTTAGGCCTCCATACACTTCTGCCAGTCTTAAAGGGACACCACGTCTTAGTCCGCTCGGACAACATGACGGTGGTATCGTACATAAATCACCAGGGAGGTCTTTCGTCGAGACGCCTTTTCACATTAGTGGAACGTCTCTTGCGATGGGCTCAGCTCAACTTTCGCTCGCTCAGAGCAACTCATGTGCCTGGCAGGCTGAATCAAGGAGCAGACATGCTGTCTCGGAGCAACGTCTCCTCAGACGAATGGATGCTTCATCCCCAGACGATTCAGGAAATATGGGCAGTCTTTGGCAAGGCTCAGGTAGACCTGTTCGCCTCAAAAGACAATTGTCACTGCCCAATTTATTTTTCAAAGGAGCAGGATGCATTGGCCCACGACTGGCCCAATCTCCTGTTATATGCTTTTCCCCCGATCGCCCTGATACCACACGTAGTCAGGCGGGTCAGGGAACAGAGACTCAAAATCCTGCTAGTGGCCCCCTTCTGGCAGAACCAACATTGGTTCCCAGATCTCCACCGGCTGCTGTCATCAGCACCGTGGCCTGTTCCGTTGAGACGAGATCTCTTAACGCAGGCGAACAAAACGCTTTGGCACCCCCAACCGGAACTGTGGGCGCTGCACGTCTGGTCTCTCGACGGGAGCCTTTAGATCTCCCCGAGACCGTTTTAAATACTATTTCTGAGGCCAGAGCACCCTCTACCAGGCGACTCTAAGGACTCAAGTGGTCTGTCTTTTCCGCCTGGTGTTCCACCCACGGTGCAGACCCGAGTTTGTGTGACATATCATTGATTTTGTCATTTCTTCAGGAGCTGTTGGACAAGGGACGCTCTCCCTCCACGCTCAGGGTTTATGTGGCGGCCATAGCGGCATTTCATGTCCCTATGGACGGTCAGTCTGTGGGAAAGAACGATCTGATCGTTCGCTTTCTGAAGGGGTCGAGAAGGCTCAACCCTCCTCGCCCCGTCACAGTTCCTACTTGGGACCTACCCACAGTGCTGAGAGCTCTGAAGAGCCCTCCATTTGAGCCGCTGCAGTCTGTTGACCTTCGACCTCTAACGCTAAAAACTGCCCTGCTACTAGCATTGGCATCAGTCAAGCGTATGGGCGACCTACAGGCTCTATCCATAAATCCTGTATGCCTAGAATTCGGGCCAAATGACTCTAAAGTCATCCTGAAGCCGAGATGCGGCTATGTACCTAAGAGTCTCTCAACACCGTTTAGAGACCAGGTTATCTCTCTCTTGGCACTTCCCCCCTCGGAGCAAGACCAAGGCTTTAATCCCCTCTGCCCCGTGAGAGCATTGAGGTGTTATTTGGAGCGTTCAGCTTCTTTTAGGAAGTCAGAACAGCTCTTTGTGTGTTTTGGAGGCCGCAACAAAGGGTTATCGGTCACAAAACATAGACTATCCAAGTGGATAGTGGAAGCTATAATGCTGGCTTACTCTTCCTTGGGTCTGCCATGTCCCATGGGGGTAAGAGCCCATTCGACTAGAGGCGTCGCCTCGTCATGGGCCCGGTCCAGCGGAGTATCCATTGCAGAAATATGTGCGGCGGCAGGCTGGGCCTCACCGTCCACATTTGCTAGGTTTTATAATCTAGATGTCCCTGTCTTGCAGACTAGGGTCCTTTCTGCATGAGGAATTCTGTTACCAGTATTGCTATGTATGCACTTGGCCTCTGGGAGTTTCCAAGTGTATCGTTTTTCCTTGGAACGGAATGTTCATTAGGTTATCCTATTGAGCAAATTGGCTCCTACTAGCCCATCCTGTGCTAGGGCCATACAGTCGTTCCTCTACCTTAGCAACGGCGGGATTGTACTGGTTCCCCATAAGCGTCTTAACGACGCAGTACGAGTGTAGTATCGACAGGGAACGTACTCGGTTACTTTCGTAACCTCGGTTCCCTGAGATACGGGAACGAGTACTGCGTTGCTTGCCGTTGCTAAGTAGCTGCACGACTCAGTCGTCGCTTCAGTCGAAGAACCTGAGATCCTGTGGCAAAATGCACGCTTATATAGCCGAATTCTCCGCCCCTTTTGGCGCGTTCGGGCGCGAATCATTGCCACAGGCTCGTGCAGCTCCGCTGCCGAGCCATTGGTTTGTTTTCATCTCACTGCACAAACCAATGGTCGTGCAGTTACACTGCGTTATTGAAATACTTCAGTCTCAGGAGAAAAAGGAGCTTTTTCCCATAAGCGTCTTAACGACGCAGTACTCGTTCCCGTATCTCAGGGAACCGAGGTTACGAAAGTAACCGAGTACGTTTCCTGACATTTCAGGCTCTAACTTCAAAAATCATGCAAAACACTTCTAACACTATCAGATATGTTTCTCTGTGTTGCAAAATAGGTTTTATTCATGCACAGGCTGCAATATTAAAGTGGGACAGAGATTCAGCTTGCATTGCTTGAAACAAGTTTGTTCTGCACTGAAACGCTGTTTTCTGACATTTCAGGCTCTAACTTCAAAAATCATGCAAAACACTTCTAACACCTTCAGATATGTTTCTCTGTGTTGCAAAATAGGTTTTATTCATGCACAGACTGATATTTTAAAGTGGGACCAAGATTCAGCTTGCATTGCTGGAACCAAATTTGTTCTGCGCTGAAACGCTGTTTTCTGACACTTCAGGCTCTAACTTCAAAAATCATGCAAAACACTTCTAACACCTTCAGATATGTTTCTCTGTGTTGCAAAATAGGTTTTATTCATGCACAGACTGCAATATTAAAGTGGGACAGAGATTCAGCTTGCATTGCTTGAAACAATTTGTTCTGCACTGAAACGCTGTTTTCTGACACTTCAGGCTCTAACTTCAAAAATCATGCAAAACACTTCTAACACCTTCAGATATGTTTCTCTGTGTTGCAAAATAGGTTTTATTCATGCACAGACTGATATTTTATAGTGGGACCAAGATTCAGCTTGCATTGCAGGAACCAAGTTTGTTCTGCGCTGAAACGCTGTTTTCTGACATTTCAGGCTCTAACTTCAAAAATCATGCAAAACACTTCTAACACCTTCAGATATGTTTCTCTGTGTTGCAAAATAGGTTTTATTCATGCACAGACTGCAATATTAAAGTGGGACAGAGATTCAGCTTGCATTGCTTGAAACAAGTTTGTTCTGCACTGAAACGCTGTTTCCTGACATTTCAGGCTCTAACTTCAAAAATCATGCAAAACACTTCTAACACCTTCAGATATGTTTCTCTGTGTTGCAAAATAGGTTTTATTCATGCACAGACTGCAATATTAAAGTGGGACAGAGATTCAGCTTGCATTGCTTGAAACAAGTTTGTTCTGCACTGAAACGCTGTTTCCTGACATTTCAGGCTCTAACTTCAAAAATCATGCAAAACACTTCTAACACCTTCAGATATGTTTCTCTGTGTTGCAAAATAGGTTTTATTCATGCACAGACTGATATTTTAAAGTGGGACCAAGATTCAGCTTGCATTGCTGGAACCAAGTTTGTTTTGCGCTGAAACGCTGTTTTCTGACATTTCAGGCTCTAACTTCAAAAATCATGCAAAACATTTCTAACACCTTCAGATATGTTTCTCTGTGTTGCAAAATAGGTTTTATTCATGCACAGACTGATATTTTAAAGTGGGACCAAGATTCAGCTTGCATTGCTGGAAACAAGTTTGTTCTGCGCTGAAACGCTGTTTTCTGACATTTCAGGCTCTAACTTCAAAAATCATGCAAAACACTTCTAACACCTTCAGATATGTTTCTCTGTGTTGCAAAATAGGTTTTATTCATGCACAGACTGATATTTTAAAGTGGGACCAAGATTCAGCTTGCATTGCTGGAAACAAGTTTGTTCTGCGCTGAAACGCTGTTTTCTGACATTTCAGGCTCTAACTTCAAAAATCATGCAAAACACTTCTAACACCTTCAGATATGTTTCTCTGTGTTGCAAAATAGGTTTTATTCATGCACAGACTGCAATATTAAAGTGGAACAGAGATTCAGCTTGCATTGCTTGAAACAAGTTTGTTCAGCACTGAAACGCTGTTTCCTGACATTTCAGGCTCTAACTTCAAAAATCATGCAAAACACTTCTAACACTATCAGATATGTTTCTCTGTGTTGCAAAATAGGTTTTATTCATGCACAGGCTGCAATATTAAAGTGGGACAGAGATTCAGCTTGCATTGCTTGAAACAAGTTTGTTCTGCACTGAAATGCTGTTTTCTGACATTTCAGGCTCTAACTTCAAAAATCATGCAAAACACTTCTAACACCTTCAGATATGTTTCTCTGTGTTGCAAAATAGGTTTTATTCATGCACAGACTGATATTTTAAAGTGGGACCAAGATTCAGCTTGCATTGCTGGAACCAAATTTGTTCTGCGCTGAAACGCTGTTTTCTGACACTTCAGGCTCTAACTTCAAAAATCATGCAAAACACTTCTAACACCTTCAGATATGTTTCTCTGTGTTGCAAAATAGGTTTTATTCATGCACAGACTGCAATATTAAAGTGGGACAGAGATTCAGCTTGCATTGCTTGAAACAATTTGTTCTGCACTGAAACGCTGTTTTCTGACACTTCAGGCTCTAACTTCAAAAATCATGCAAAACACTTCTAACACCTTCAGATATGTTTCTCTGTGTTGCAAAATAGGTTTTATTCATGCACAGACTGATATTTTATAGTGGGACCAAGATTCAGCTTGCATTGCAGGAACCAAGTTTGTTCTGCGCTGAAACGCTGTTTTCTGACATTTCAGGCTCTAACTTCAAAAATCATGCAAAACACTTCTAACTCCTTCAGATATGTTTCTCTGTGTTGCAAAATAGGTTTTATTCATGCACAGACTGCAATATTAAAGTGGGACAGAGATTCAGCTTGCATTGCTTGAAACAAGTTTGTTCTGCGCTGAAACGCTGTTTTCTGACACTTCAGGCTCTAACTTCAAAAATCATGCAAAACACTTCTAACACCTTCAGATATGTTTCTCTGTGTTGCAAAATAGGTTTTATTCATGCACAGACTGCAATATTAAAGTGGGACAGAGATTCAGCTTGCATTGCTTGAAACAAGTTTGTTCTGCACTGAAACGCTGTTTCCTTACATTTCAGGCTCTAACTTCAAAAATCATGCAAAACACTTCTAACACCTTCAGATATGTTTCTCTGTGTTGCAAAATAGGTTTTATTCATGCACAGACTGCAATATTAAAGTGGGACAGAGATTCAGCTTGCATTGCTTGAAACAAGTTTGTTCTGCACTGAAACGCTGTTTCCTGACATTTCAGGCTCTAACTTCAAAAATCATGCAAAACACTTCTAACACCTTCAGATATGTTTCTCTGTGTTGCAAAATAGGTTTTATTCATGCACAGACTGATATTTTAAAGTGGGACCAAGATTCAGCTTGCATTGCTGGAACCAAGTTTGTTCTGCGCTGAAACGCTGTTTTCTGACATTTCAGGCTCTAACTTCAAAAATCATGCAAAACACTTCTAACACCTTCAGATATGTTTCTCTGTGTTGCAAAATAGGTTTTATTCATGCACAGACTGATATTTTAAAGTGGGACCAAGATTCAGCTTGCATTGCTGGAACCAAGTTTGTTCTGCGCTGAAACGCTGTTTTCTGACACTTCAGGCTCTAACTTCAAAAATCATGCAAAACACTTCTAACACCTTCAGATATGTTTCTCTGTGTTGCAAAATAGGTTTTATTCATGCACAGACTGATATTTTAAAGTGGGACCAAGATTCAGCTTGCATTGCTGGAACCAAGTTTGTTCTGCGCTGAAACGCTGTTTTCTGACATTTCAGGCTGTAACTTCAAAAATCATGCAAAACACTTCTAACACCTTCAGATATGTTTCTCTGTGTTGCAAAATAGGTTTTATTCATGCACAGACTGATATTTTAAAGTGGGACCAAGATTCACCTTGCATTGCTGGAATCAAGTTTGTTCTGCGCTGAAACGCTGTTTTCTGACACTTCAGGCTCTAACTTCAAAAATCATGCAAAACACTTCTAACACCTTCAGATATGTTTCTCTGTGTTGAAAAATAGGTTTTATTCATGCACAGACTGATATTTTAAAGTGGGACCAAGATTCAGCTTGCATTGCTGGAACCAAGTTTGTTCTGCACTGAAACGCTGTTTTCTGACACTTCAGGCTCTAACTTCAAAAATCATGCAAAACACTTCTAATACCTTCAGATATGTTTCTCTGTGTTGCAAAATAGGTTTTATTCATGCACAGACTGATATTTTAAAGTGGGACCAAGATTCAGCTTGCATTGCTGGAAACAAGTTTGTTCTGCGCTGAAACGCTGTTTTCTGACATTTCAGGCTCTAACTTCAAAAATCATGCAAAACACTTCTAACACCTTCAGATATGTTTCTCTGTGTTGCAAAATAGGTTTTATTCATGCACAGACTGATATTTTAAAGTGGGACCAAGATTCAGCTTGCATTGCTGGAAACAAGTTTGTTCTGCGCTGAAACGCTGTTTTCTGACATTTCAGGCTCTAACTTCAAAAATCATGCAAAACACTTCTAACACCTTCAGATATGTTTCTCTGTGTTGCAAAATAGGTTTTATTCATGCACAGACTGATATTTTAAAGTGGGACCAAGATTCAGCTTGCATTGCTGGAACCAAGTTTGTTCTGCGCTGAAACGCTGTTTTCTGACACTTCAGGCTCTAACTTCAAAAATCATGCAAAACACTTCTAACACCTTCAGATATGTTTCTCTGTGTTGCAAAATAGGTTTTATTCATGCACAGACTGCAATATTAAAGTGGGACAGAGATTCAGCTTGCATTGCTTGAAACAAGTTTGTTCTGCACTGAAACGCTGTTTCCTGACATTTCAGGCTCTAACTTCAAAAATCATGCAAAACACTTCTAACACCTTCAGATATGTTTCTCTGTGTTGCAAAATAGGTTTTATTCATGCACAGACTGATATTTTAAAGTGGGACCAAGATTCAGCTTGCATTGCTGGAACCAAGTTTGTTCTGCGCTGAAACGCTGTTTTCTGACATTTCAGGCTCTAACTTCAAAAATCATGCAAAACACTTCTAACACCTTCAGATATGCTTCTCTGTGTTGCAAAATAGGTTTTTTTCATGCACAGACTGATATTTTAAAGTGGGACCAAGATTCAGCTTGCATTGCTGGAACCAAGTTTGTTTTGCGCTGAAACGCTGTTTTCTGACATTTCAGGTTCTAACTTCAAAAATCATGCAAAACACTTCTAACACCTTCAGATATGTTTCTCTGTGTTGCAAAATAGGTTTTATTCATGCACAGACTGATATTTTAAAGTGGGACCAAGATTCAGCTTGCATTGCTGGAAACAAGTTTGTTCTGCGCTGAAACGCTGTTTTCTGACATTTCAGGCTCTAACTTCAAAAATCATGCAAAACACTTCTAACACCTTCAGATATGTTTCTCTGTGTTGCAAAATAGGTTTTATTCATGCACAGACTGATATTTTAAAGTGGGACCAAGATTCAGCTTGCATTGCTGGAAACAAGTTTGTTCTGCGCTGAAACGCTGTTTTCTGACATTTCAGGCTCTAACTTCAAAAATCATGCAAAACACTTCTAACACCTTCAGATATGTTTCTCTGTGTTGCAAAATAGGTTTTATTTATGCACAGACTGATATTTTAAAGTGGGACCAAGATTCAGCTTGCATTGCTGGAAACAAGTTTGTTCTGCGCTGAAACGCTGTTTTCTGACATTTCAGGCTCTAACTTCAAAAATCATGCAAAACACTTCTAACACCTTCAGATATGTTTCTCTGTGTTGCAAAATAGGTTTTATTCATGCACAGACTGATATTTTAAAGTGGGACCAAGATTCAGCTTGCATTGCTGGAAACAAGTTTGTTCTGCGCTGAAACGCTGTTTTCTGACATTTCAGGCTCTAACTTCAAAAATCATGCAAAACACTTCTAACACCTTCAGATATGTTTCTCTGTGTTGCAAAATAGGTTTTATTCATGCACAGACTGCAATATTAAAGTGGGACAGAGATTCAGCTTGCATTGCTTGAAACAAGTTTGTTCTGCACTGAAACGCTGTTTACTGACATTTCAGGCTCTAACTTCAAAAATCATGCAAAACACTTCTAACACCTTCAGATATGTTTTTCTGTGTTGCAAAATAGGTTTTATTCATGCACAGACTGATATTTTAAAGTGGGACCAAGATTCAGCTTGCATTGCTGGAACCAAGTTTGTTCTGCGCTGAAACGCTGTTTTCTGACACTTCAGGCTCTAACTTCAAAAATCATGCAAAACACTTCTAACACCTTCAGATATGTTTCTCTGTGTTGCAAAATAGGTTTTATTCATGCACAGACTGATATTTTAAAGTGGGACCAAGATTCAGCTTGCATTGCTGGAACCAAGTTTGTTCTGCGCTGAAACGCTGTTTTCTGACACTTCAGGCTCTAACTTCAAAAATCATGCAAAACACTTCTAACACTTTCAGATATGTTTCTCTGTGTTGCAAAATAGGTTTTATTCATGCACAGACTGCAATATTAAAGTGGGACAGAGATTCAGCTTGCATTGCTTGAAACAAGTTTGTTCTGCACTGAAACGCTGTTTCCTGACATTTCAGGCTCTAACTTCAAAAATCATGCAAAACACTTCTAACACCTTCAGATATGTTTCTCTGTGTTGCAAAATAGGTTTTTATCATGCACAGACTGATATTTTAAAGTGGGACCAAGATTCAGCTTGCATTGCTGGAACCAAGTTTGTTTTGCGCTGAAACGCTGTTTTCTGACATTTCAGGCTCTAACTTCAAAAATCATGCAAAACACTTCTAACACCTTCAGATATGTTTCTCTGTGTTGCAAAATAGGTTTTATTCATGCACAGACTGATATTTTAAAGTGGGACCAAGATTCAGCTTGCATTGCTGGAAACAAGTTTGTTCTGCGCTGAAACGCTGTTTTCTGACATTTCAGGCTCTAACTTCAAAAATCATGCAAAACACTTCTAACACCTTCAGATATGTTTCTCTGTGTTGCAAAATAGGTTTTATTCATGCACAGACTGATATTTTAAAGTGGGACCAAGATTCAGCTTGCATTGCTGGAAACAAGTTTGTTCTGCGCTGAAACGCTGTTTTCTGACATTTCAGGCTCTAACTTCAAAAATCATGCAAAACACTTCTAACACCTTCAGATATGTTTCTCTGTGTTGCAAAATAGGTTTTATTCATGCACAGACTGATATTTTAAAGTGGGACCAAGATTCAGCTTGCATTGCTGGAAACAAGTTTGTTCTGCGCTGAAACGCTGTTTTCTGACATTTCAGGCTCTAACTTCAAAAATCATGCAAAACACTTCTAACACCTTCAGATATGTTTCTCTGTGTTGCAAAATAGGTTTTATTCATGCACAGACTGCAATATTAAAGTGGGACAGAGATTCAGCTTGCATTGCTTGAAACAAGTTTGTTCTGCACTGAAACGCTGTTTCCTGACATTTCAGGCTCTAACTTCAAAAATCATGCAAAACACTTCTAACACCTTCAGATATGTTTCTCTGTGTTGCAAAATAGGTTTTATTCATGCACAGACTGATATTTTAAAGTGGGACCAAGATTCAGCTTGCATTGCTGGAACCAAGTTTGTTCTGCGCTGAAACGCTGTTTTCTGACATTTCAGGCTCTAACTTCAAAAATCATGCAAAACACTTCTAACACCTTCAGATATGCTTCTCTGTGTTGCAAAATAGGTTTTTTTCATGCACAGACTGATATTTTAAAGTGGGACCAAGATTCAGCTTGCATTGCTGGAACCAAGTTTGTTTTGCGCTGAAACGCTGTTTTCTGACATTTCAGGTTCTAACTTCAAAAATCATGCAAAACACTTCTAACACCTTCAGATATGTTTCTCTGTGTTGCAAAATAGGTTTTATTCATGCACAGACTGATATTTTAAAGTGGGACCAAGATTCAGCTTGCATTGCTGGAAACAAGTTTGTTCTGCGCTGAAACGCTGTTTTCTGACATTTCAGGCTCTAACTTCAAAAATCATGCAAAACACTTCTAACACCTTCAGATATGTTTCTCTGTGTTGCAAAATAGGTTTTATTCATGCACAGACTGATATTTTAAAGTGGGACCAAGATTCAGCTTGCATTGCTGGAAACAAGTTTGTTCTGCGCTGAAACGCTGTTTTCTGACATTTCAGGCTCTAACTTCAAAAATCATGCAAAACACTTCTAACACCTTCAGATATGTTTCTCTGTGTTGCAAAATAGGTTTTATTTATGCACAGACTGATATTTTAAAGTGGGACCAAGATTCAGCTTGCATTGCTGGAAACAAGTTTGTTCTGCGCTGAAACGCTGTTTTCTGACATTTCAGGCTCTAACTTCAAAAATCATGCAAAACACTTCTAACACCTTCAGATATGTTTCTCTGTGTTGCAAAATAGGTTTTATTCATGCACAGACTGATATTTTAAAGTGGGACCAAGATTCAGCTTGCATTGCTGGAACCAAGTTTGTTCTGCGCTGAAACGCTGTTTTCTGACACTTCAGGCTCTAACTTCAAAAATCATGCAAAACACTTCTAACACTTTCAGATATGTTTCTCTGTGTTGCAAAATAGGTTTTATTCATGCACAGACTGCAATATTAAAGTGGGACAGAGATTCAGCTTGCATTGCTTGAAACAAGTTTGTTCTGCACTGAAACGCTGTTTCCTGACATTTCAGGCTCTAACTTCAAAAATCATGCAAAACACTTCTAACACCTTCAGATATGTTTCTCTGTGTTGCAAAATAGGTTTTTATCATGCACAGACTGATATTTTAAAGTGGGACCAAGATTCAGCTTGCATTGCTGGAACCAAGTTTGTTTTGCGCTGAAACGCTGTTTTCTGACATTTCAGGCTCTAACTTCAAAAATCATGCAAAACACTTCTAACACCTTCAGATATGTTTCTCTGTGTTGCAAAATAGGTTTTATTCATGCACAGACTGATATTTTAAAGTGGGACCAAGATTCAGCTTGCATTGCTGGAAACAAGTTTGTTCTGCGCTGAAACGCTGTTTTCTGACATTTCAGGCTCTAACTTCAAAAATCATGCAAAACACTTCTAACACCTTCAGATATGTTTCTCTGTGTTGCAAAATAGGTTTTATTCATGCACAGACTGATATTTTAAAGTGGGACCAAGATTCAGCTTGCATTGCTGGAAACAAGTTTGTTCTGCGCTGAAACGCTGTTTTCTGACATTTCAGGCTCTAACTTCAAAAATCATGCAAAACACTTCTAACACCTTCAGATATGTTTCTCTGTGTTGCAAAATAGGTTTTATTCATGCACAGACTGATATTTTAAAGTGGGACCAAGATTCAGCTTGCATTGCTGGAAACAAGTTTGTTCTGCGCTGAAACGCTGTTTTCTGACATTTCAGGCTCTAACTTCAAAAATCATGCAAAACACTTCTAACACCTTCAGATATGTTTCTCTGTGTTGCAAAATAGGTTTTATTCATGCACAGACTGCAATATTAAAGTGGGACAGAGATTCAGCTTGCATTGCTTGAAACAAGTTTGTTCTGCACTGAAACGCTGTTTCCTGACATTTCAGGCTCTAACTTCAAAAATCATGCAAAACACTTCTAACACCTTCAGATATGTTTCTCTGTGTTGCAAAATAGGTTTTATTCATGCACAGACTGATATTTTAAAGTGGGACCAAGATTCAGCTTGCATTGCTGGAACCAAGTTTGTTCTGCGCTGAAACGCTGTTTTCTGACATTTCAGGCTCTAACTTCAAAAATCATGCAAAACACTTCTAACACCTTCAGATATGCTTCTCTGTGTTGCAAAATAGGTTTTTTTCATGCACAGACTGATATTTTAAAGTGGGACCAAGATTCAGCTTGCATTGCTGGAACCAAGTTTGTTTTGCGCTGAAACGCTGTTTTCTGACATTTCAGGTTCTAACTTCAAAAATCATGCAAAACACTTCTAACACCTTCAGATATGTTTCTCTGTGTTGCAAAATAGGTTTTATTCATGCACAGACTGATATTTTAAAGTGGGACCAAGATTCAGCTTGCATTGCTGGAAACAAGTTTGTTCTGCGCTGAAACGCTGTTTTCTGACATTTCAGGCTCTAACTTCAAAAATCATGCAAAACACTTCTAACACCTTCAGATATGTTTCTCTGTGTTGCAAAATAGGTTTTATTCATGCACAGACTGATATTTTAAAGTGGGACCAAGATTCAGCTTGCATTGCTGGAAACAAGTTTGTTCTGCGCTGAAACGCTGTTTTCTGACATTTCAGGCTCTAACTTCAAAAATCATGCAAAACACTTCTAACACCTTCAGATATGTTTCTCTGTGTTGCAAAATAGGTTTTATTTATGCACAGACTGATATTTTAAAGTGGGACCAAGATTCAGCTTGCATTGCTGGAAACAAGTTTGTTCTGCGCTGAAACGCTGTTTTCTGACATTTCAGGCTCTAACTTCAAAAATCATGCAAAACACTTCTAACACCTTCAGATATGTTTCTCTGTGTTGCAAAATAGGTTTTATTCATGCACAGACTGATATTTTAAAGTGGGACCAAGATTCAGCTTGCATTGCTGGAAACAAGTTTGTTCTGCGCTGAAACGCTGTTTTCTGACATTTCAGGCTCTAACTTCAAAAATCATGCAAAACACTTCTAACACCTTCAGATATGTTTCTCTGTGTTGCAAAATAGGTTTTATTCATGCACAGACTGCAATATTAAAGTGGGACAGAGATTCAGCTTGCATTGCTTGAAACAAGTTTGTTCTGCACTGAAACGCTGTTTACTGACATTTCAGGCTCTAACTTCAAAAATCATGCAAAACACTTCTAACACCTTCAGATATGTTTTTCTGTGTTGCAAAATAGGTTTTATTCATGCACAGACTGATATTTTAAAGTGGGACCAAGATTCAGCTTGCATTGCTGGAACCAAGTTTGTTCTGCGCTGAAACGCTGTTTTCTGACACTTCAGGCTCTAACTTCAAAAATCATGCAAAACACTTCTAACACCTTCAGATATGTTTCTCTGTGTTGCAAAATAGGTTTTATTCATGCACAGACTGATATTTTAAAGTGGGACCAAGATTCAGCTTGCATTGCTGGAACCAAGTTTGTTCTGCGCTGAAACGCTGTTTTCTGACACTTCAGGCTCTAACTTCAAAAATCATGCAAAACACTTCTAACACTTTCAGATATGTTTCTCTGTGTTGCAAAATAGGTTTTATTCATGCACAGACTGCAATATTAAAGTGGGACAGAGATTCAGCTTGCATTGCTTGAAACAAGTTTGTTCTGCACTGAAACGCTGTTTCCTGACATTTCAGGCTCTAACTTCAAAAATCATGCAAAACACTTCTAACACCTTCAGATATGTTTCTCTGTGTTGCAAAATAGGTTTTTATCATGCACAGACTGATATTTTAAAGTGGGACCAAGATTCAGCTTGCATTGCTGGAACCAAGTTTGTTTTGCGCTGAAACGCTGTTTTCTGACATTTCAGGCTCTAACTTCAAAAATCATGCAAAACACTTCTAACACCTTCAGATATGTTTCTCTGTGTTGCAAAATAGGTTTTATTCATGCACAGACTGATATTTTAAAGTGGGACCAAGATTCAGCTTGCATTGCTGGAAACAAGTTTGTTCTGCGCTGAAACGCTGTTTTCTGACATTTCAGGCTCTAACTTCAAAAATCATGCAAAACACTTCTAACACCTTCAGATATGTTTCTCTGTGTTGCAAAATAGGTTTTATTCATGCACAGACTGATATTTTAAAGTGGGACCAAGATTCAGCTTGCATTGCTGGAAACAAGTTTGTTCTGCGCTGAAACGCTGTTTTCTGACATTTCAGGCTCTAACTTCAAAAATCATGCAAAACACTTCTAACACCTTCAGATATGTTTCTCTGTGTTGCAAAATAGGTTTTATTCATGCACAGACTGCAATATTAAAGTGGGACAGAGATTCAGCTTGCATTGCTTGAAACAAGTTTGTTCAGCACTGAAACGCTGTTTCCTGACATTTCAGGCTCTAACTTCAAAAATCATGCAAAACACTTCTAACACATTCAGATATATTTCTCTGTGTTGCAAAATAGGTTTTATTCATGCACAGACTGCAATATTAAAGTGGGACAGAGATTCAGCTTGCATTGCTTGAAACAAGTTTGTTCTGCACTGAAACGCTGTTTTCTGACATTTCAGGCTCTAACTTCAAAAATCATGCAAAACACTTCTAACACCTTCATATATGTTTCTCTGTGTTCAAAATAGGTTTTATTCATGCACAGACTGATATTTTAAAGTGGGACCAAGATTCAGCTTGCATTGCTGGAACCAAATTTGTTCTGCGCTGAAACGCTGTTTTCTGACACTTCAGGCTCTAACTTCAAAAATCATGCAAAACACTTCTAACACCTTCATATATGTTTCTCTGTGTTGCAAAATAGGTTTTATTCATGCACAGACTGCAATATTAAAGTGGGACAGAGATTCAGCTTGCATTGCTTGAAACAAGTTTGTTCTGCACTGAAACGCTGTTTCCTGACATTTCAGGCTCTAACTTCAAAAATCATGCAAAACACTTCTAACACCTTCAGATATGTCTCTCTGTGTTGCAAAATAGGTTTTATTCATGCACAGACTGCAATATTAAAGTGGGACAGAGATTCAGCTTGCATTGCTTGAAACAAGTTTGTTCTGCACTGAAACGCTGTTTCCTGACATTTCAGGCTCTAACTTCAAAAATCATGCAAAACACTTCTAACACCTTCAGATATGTTTCTCTGTGTTGCAAAATAGGTTTTTATCATGCACAGACTGATATTTTAAAGTGGGACCAAGATTCAGCTTGCATTGCTGGAACCAAGTTTGTTTTGCGCTGAAACGCTGTTTTCTGACATTTCAGGCTCTAACTTCAAAAATCATGCAAAACACTTCTAACACCTTCAGATATGTTTCTCTGTGTTGCAAAATAGGTTTTATTCATGCACAGACTGATATTTTAAAGTGGGACCAAGATTCAGCTTGCATTGCTGGAAACAAGTTTGTTCTGCGCTGAAACGCTGTTTTCTGACATTTCAGGCTCTAACTTCAAAAATCATGCAAAACACTTCTAACACCTTCAGATATGTTTCTCTGTGTTGCAAAATAGGTTTTATTCATGCACAGACTGATATTTTAAAGTGGGACCAAGATTCAGCTTGCATTGCTGGAAACAAGTTTGTTCTGCGCTGAAACGCTGTTTTCTGACATTTCAGGCTCTAACTTCAAAAATCATGCAAAACACTTCTAACACCTTCAGATATGTTTATCTGTGTTGCAAAATAGGTTTTATTCATGCACAGACTGCAATATTAAAGTGGGACAGAGATTCAGCTTGCATTGCTTGAAACAAGTTTGTTCAGCACTGAAACGCTGTTTCCTGACATTTCAGGCTCTAACTTCAAAAATCATGCAAAACACTTCTAACACCTTCAGATATATTTCTCTGTGTTGCAAAATAGGTTTTATTCATGCACAGACTGCAATATTAAAGTGGGACAGAGATTCAGCTTGCATTGCTTGAAACAAGTTTGTTCTGCACTGAAACGCTGTTTTCTGACATTTCAGGCTCTAACTTCAAAAATCATGCAAAACACTTCTAACACCTTCATATATGTTTCTCTGTGTTCAAAATAGGTTTTATTCATGCACAGACTGATATTTTAAAGTGGGACCAAGATTCAGCTTGCATTGCTGGAACCAAATTTGTTCTGCGCTGAAACGCTGTTTTCTGACACTTCAGGCTCTAACTTCAAAAATCATGCAAAACACTTCTAACACCTTCATATATGTTTCTCTGTGTTGCAAAATAGGTTTTATTCATGCACAGACTGCAATATTAAAGTGGGACAGAGATTCAGCTTGCATTGCTTGAAACAAGTTTGTTCTGCACTGAAACGCTGTTTCCTGACATTTCAGGCTCTAACTTCAAAAATCATGCAAAACACTTCTAACACCTTCAGATATGTTTCTCTGTGTTGCAAAATAGGTTTTATTCATGCACAGACTGATATTTTAAAGTGGGACCAAGATTCAGCTTGCATTGCTGGAACCAAGTTTGTTCTGCGCTGAAAAGCTGTTTTCTGACACTTCAGGCTCTAACTTCAAAAATCATGCAAAACACTTCTAACACCTTCAGATATGTTTCTCTGTGTTGCAAAATAGGTTTTATTCATGCACAGACTGCAATATTAAAGTGGGACAGAGATTCAGCTTGCATTGCTTGAAACAAGTTTGTTCTGCACTGAAACGCTGTTTTCTGACATTTCAGGCTCTAACTTCAAAAATCATGCAAAACACTTCTAACACCTTCAGATATGTTTCCCTGTGTTGCAAAATAGGTTTTATTCATGCACAGACTGATATTTTAAAGTGGGACCAAGATTCAGCTTGCATTGCTGGAAACAAGTTTGTTCTGCGCTGAAACGCTGTTTTCTGACATTTCAGGCTCTAACTTCAAAAATCATGCAAAACACTTCTAACACCTTCAGATATGTTTCTCTGTGTTGCAAAATAGGTTTTATTCATGCACAGACTGATATTTTAAAGTGGGACCAAGATTCAGCTTGCATTGCTGGAACCAAGTTTGTTCTGCGCTGAAACGCTGTTTTCTGACACTTCAGGCTCTAACTTCAAAAATCATGCAAAACACTTCTAACACCTTCAGATATGTTTCTCTGTGTTGCAAAATAGGTTTTATTCATGCACAGACTGCAATATTAAAGTGGGACAGAGATTCAGCTTGCATTGCTTGAAACAAGTTTGTTCTGCGCTGAAACGCTGTTTTCTGACATTTCAGGCTCTAACTTCAAAAATCATGCAAAACACTTCTAACACCTTCAGATATGTTTCTCTGTGTTGCAAAATAGGTTTTATTCATGCACAGACTGCAATATTAAAGTGGGACAGAGATTCAGCTTGCATTGCTTGAAACAAGTTTGTTCTGCACTGAAACGCTGTTTCCTGACATTTCAGGCTCTAACTTCAAAAATCATGCAAAACACTTCTAACACCTTCAGATATGTTTCTCTGTGTTGCAAAATAGGTTTTATTCATGCACAGACTGCAATATTAAAGTGGGACAGAGATTCAGCTTGCATTGCTTGAAACAAGTTTGTTCTGCACTGAAACGCTGTTTCCTGACATTTCAGGCTCTAACTTCAAAAATCATGCAAAACACTTCTAACACCTTCAGAAATGTTTCTCTGTGTTGCAAAATAGGTTTTATTCATGCACAGACTGCAATATTAAAGTGGGACAGAGATTCAGCTTGCATTGCTTGAAACAAGTTTGTTCTGCACTGAAACGCTGTTTTCTGACATTTCAGGCTCTAACTTCAAAAATCATGCAAAACACTTCTAACACCTTCAGATATGTTTCTCTGTGTTGCGAAATAGGTTTTATTCATGCACAGACTGATATTTTAAAGTGGGACCAAGATTCAGCTTGCATTGCTGGAACCAAGTTTGTTCTGCGCTGAAACGCTGTTTTCTGACACTTCAGGCTCTAACTTCAAAAATCATGCAAAACACTTCTAACACCTTCAGATATGTTTCTCTGTGTTGCAAAATAGGTTTTATTCATGCACAGACTGATATTTTAAAGTGGGACCAAGATTCACCTTGCATTGCTGGAATCAAGTTTGTTCTGCGCTGAAACGCTGTTTTCTGACACTTCAGGCTCTAACTTCAAAAATCATGCAAAACACTTCTAACACCTTCAGATATGTTTCTCTGTGTTGCAAAATAGGTTTTATTCATGCACAGACTGATATTTTAAAGTGGGACCAAGATTCAGCTTGCATTGCTGGAACCAAGTTTGTTCTGCACTGAAACGCTGTTTTCTGACACTTCAGGCTCTAACTTCAAAAATCATGCAAAACACTTCTAATACCTTCAGATATGTTTCTCTGTGTTGCAAAATAGGTTTTATTCATGCACAGACTGATATTTTAAAGTGGGACCAAGATTCAGCTTGCATTGCTGGAAACAAGTTTGTTCTGCGCTGAAACGCTGTTTTCTGACATTTCAGGCTCTAACTTCAAAAATCATGCAAAACACTTCTAACACCTTCAGATATTTTTCTCTGTGTTGCAAAATAGGTTTTATTCATGCACAGACTGATATTTTAAAGTGGGACCAAGATTCAGCTTGCATTGCTGGAAACAAGTTTGTTCTGCGCTGAAACGCTGTTTTCTGACATTTCAGGCTCTAACTTCAAAAATCATGCAAAACACTTCTAACACCTTCAGATATGTTTCTCTGTGTTGCAAAATAGGTTTTATTCATGCACAGACTGCAATATTAAAGTGGGACAGAGATTCAGCTTGCATTGCTTGAAACAAGTTTGTTCTGCACTGAAACGCTGTTTCCTGACATTTCAGGCTCTAACTTCAAAAATCATGCAAAACACTTCTAACACCTTCAGATATGTTTCTCTGTGTTGCAAAATAGGTTTTATTCATGCACAGACTGCAATATTAAAGTGGGACAGAGATTCAGCTTGCATTGCTTGAAACAAGTTTGTTCTGCACTGAAACGCTGTTTCCTGACATTTCAGGCTCTAACTTCAAAAATCATGCAAAACACTTCTAACACCTTCAGAAATGTTTCTCTGTGTTGCAAAATAGGTTTTATTCTTGCACAGACTGCAATATTAAAGTGGGACAGAGATTCAGCTTGCATTGCTTGAAACAAGTTTGTTCTGCACTGAAACGCTGTTTTCTGACATTTCAGGCTCTAACTTCAAAAATTATGCAAAACACTTCTAACACCTTCAGATATGTTTCTCTGTGTTGCGAAATAGGTTTTATTCATGCACAGACTGATATTTTAAAGTGGGACCAAGATTCAGCTTGCATTGCTGGAACCAAGTTTGTTCTGCGCTGAAACGCTGTTTTCTGACATTTCAGGCTGTAACTTCAAAAATCATGCAAAACACTTCTAACACCTTCAGATATGTTTCTCTGTGTTGCAAAATAGGTTTTATTCATGCACAGACTGATATTTTAAAGTGGGACCAAGATTCACCTTGCATTGCTGGAATCAAGTTTGTTCTGCGCTGAAACGCTGTTTTCTGACACTTCAGGCTCTAACTTCAAAAATCATGCAAAACACTTCTAACACCTTCAGATATGTTTCTCTGTGTTGCAAAATAGGTTTTATTCATGCACAGACTGATATTTTAAAGTGGGACCAAGATTCAGCTTGCATTGCTGGAACCAAGTTTGTTCTGCACTGAAACGCTGTTTTCTGACACTTCAGGCTCTAACTTCAAAAATCATGCAAAACACTTCTAATACCTTCAGATATGTTTCTCTGTGTTGCAAAATATGTTTTATTCATGCACAGACTGATATTTTAAAGTGGGACCAAGATTCAGCTTGCATTGCTGGAAACAAGTTTGTTCTGCGCTGAAACGCTGTTTTCTGACATTTCAGGCTCTAACTTCAAAAATCATGCAAAACACTTCTAACACCTTCAGATATGTTTCTCTGTGTTGCAAAATAGGTTTTATTCATGCACAGACTGATATTTTAAAGTGGGACCAAGATTCAGCTTGCATTGCTGGAAACAAGTTTGTTCTGCGCTGAAACGCTGTTTTCTGACATTTCAGGCTCTAACTTCAAAAATCATGCAAAACACTTCTAACACCTTCAGATATGTTTCTCTGTGTTGCAAAATAGGTTTTATTCATGCACAGACTGCAATATTAAAGTGGGACAGAGATTCAGCTTGCATTGCTTGAAACAAGTTTGTTCTGCACTGAAACGCTGTTTCCTGACATTTCAGGCTCTAACTTCAAAAATCATGCAAAACACTTCTAACACCTTCAGAAATGTTTCTCTGTGTTGCAAAATAGGTTTTATTCATGCACAGACTGCAATATTAAAGTGGGACAGAGATTCAGCTTGCATTGCTTGAAATAAGTTTGTTCTGCACTGAAACGCTGTTTTCTGACATTTCAGGCTCTAACTTCAAAAATCATGCAAAACACTTCTAACACCTTCAGATATGTTTCTCTGTGTTGCGAAATAGGTTTTATTCATGCACAGACTGATATTTTAAAGTGGGACCAAGATTCAGCTTGCATTGCTGGAACCAAGTTTGTTCTGCGCTGAAACGCTGTTTTCTGACACTTCAGGCTCTAACTTCAAAAATCATGCAAAACACTTCTAACACCTTCAGATATGTTTCTCTGTGTTGCAAAATAGGTTTTATTCATGCACAGACTGATATTTTAAAGTGGGACCAAGATTCAGCTTGCATTGCTGGAACCAAGTTTGTTCTGCGCTGAAACGCTGTTTTCTCACATTTCAGGCTGTAACTTCAAAAATCATGCAAAACACTTCTAACACCTTCAGATATGTTTCTCTGTGTTGCAAAATAGGTTTTATTCATGCACAGACTGATATTTTAAAGTGGGACCAAGATTCACCTTGCATTGCTGGAATCAAGTTTGTTCTGCGCTGAAACGCTGTTTTCTGACACTTCAGGCTCTAACTTCAAAAATCATGCAAAACACTTCTAACACCTTCAGATATGTTTCTCTGTGTTGCAAAATAGGTTTTATTCATGCACAGACTGATATTTTAAAGTGGGACCAAGATTCAGCTTGCATTGCTGGAACCAAGTTTGTTCTGCACTGAAACGCTGTTTTCTGACACTTCAGGCTCTAACTTCAAAAATCATGCAAAACACTTCTAATACCTTCAGATATGTTTCTCTGTGTTGCAAAATAGGTTTTATTCATGCACAGACTGATATTTTAAAGTGGGACCAAGATTCAGCTTGCATTGCTGGAAACAAGTTTGTTCTGCGCTGAAACGCTGTTTTCTGACATTTCAGGCTCTAACTTCAAAAATCATGCAAAACACTTCTAACACCTTCAGATATGTTTCTCTGTGTTGCAAAATAGGTTTTATTCATGCACAGACTGATATTTTAAAGTGGGACCAAGATTCAGCTTGCATTGCTGGAAACAAGTTTGTTCTGCGCTGAAACGCTGTTTTCTGACATTTCAGGCTCTAACTTCAAAAATCATGCAAAACACTTCTAACACCTTCAGATATGTTTCTCTGTGTTGCAAAATAGGTTTTATTCATGCACAGACTGATATTTTAAAGTGGGACCAAGATTCAGCTTGCATTGCTGGAACCAAGTTTGTTCTGCGCTGAAACGCTGTTTTCTGACACTTCAGGCTCTAACTTCAAAAATCATGCAAAACACTTCTAACACCTTCAGATATGTTTCTCTGTGTTGCAAAATAGGTTTTATTCATGCACAGACTGCAATATTAAAGTGGGACAGAGATTCAGCTTGCATTGCTTGAAACAAGTTTGTTCTGCACTGAAACGCTGTTTCCTGACATTTCAGGCTCTAACTTCAAAAATCATGCAAAACACTTCTAACACCTTCAGATATGTTTCTCTGTGTTGCAAAATAGGTTTTATTCATGCACAGACTGATATTTTAAAGTGGGACCAAGATTCAGCTTGCATTGCTGGAACCAAGTTTGTTCTGCGCTGAAACGCTGTTTTCTGACATTTCAGGCTCTAACTTCAAAAATCATGCAAAACACTTCTAACACCTTCAGATATGCTTCTCTGTGTTGCAAAATAGGTTTTTTTCATGCACAGACTGATATTTTAAAGTGGGACCAAGATTCAGCTTGCATTGCTGGAACCAAGTTTGTTTTGCGCTGAAACGCTGTTTTCTGACATTTCAGGTTCTAACTTCAAAAATCATGCAAAACACTTCTAACACCTTCAGATATGTTTCTCTGTGTTGCAAAATAGGTTTTATTCATGCACAGACTGATATTTTAAAGTGGGACCAAGATTCAGCTTGCATTGCTGGAAACAAGTTTGTTCTGCGCTGAAACGCTGTTTTCTGACATTTCAGGCTCTAACTTCAAAAATCATGCAAAACACTTCTAACACCTTCAGATATGTTTCTCTGTGTTGCAAAATAGGTTTTATTCATGCACAGACTGATATTTTAAAGTGGGACCAAGATTCAGCTTGCATTGCTGGAAACAAGTTTGTTCTGCGCTGAAACGCTGTTTTCTGACATTTCAGGCTCTAACTTCAAAAATCATGCAAAACACTTCTAACACCTTCAGATATGTTTCTCTGTGTTGCAAAATAGGTTTTATTTATGCACAGACTGATATTTTAAAGTGGGACCAAGATTCAGCTTGCATTGCTGGAAACAAGTTTGTTCTGCGCTGAAACGCTGTTTTCTGACATTTCAGGCTCTAACTTCAAAAATCATGCAAAACACTTCTAACACCTTCAGATATGTTTCTCTGTGTTGCAAAATAGGTTTTATTCATGCACAGACTGATATTTTAAAGTGGGACCAAGATTCAGCTTGCATTGCTGGAAACAAGTTTGTTCTGCGCTGAAACGCTGTTTTCTGACATTTCAGGCTCTAACTTCAAAAATCATGCAAAACACTTCTAACACCTTCAGATATGTTTCTCTGTGTTGCAAAATAGGTTTTATTCATGCACAGACTGCAATATTAAAGTGGGACAGAGATTCAGCTTGCATTGCTTGAAACAAGTTTGTTCTGCACTGAAACGCTGTTTACTGACATTTCAGGCTCTAACTTCAAAAATCATGCAAAACACTTCTAACACCTTCAGATATGTTTTTCTGTGTTGCAAAATAGGTTTTATTCATGCACAGACTGATATTTTAAAGTGGGACCAAGATTCAGCTTGCATTGCTGGAACCAAGTTTGTTCTGCGCTGAAACGCTGTTTTCTGACACTTCAGGCTCTAACTTCAAAAATCATGCAAAACACTTCTAACACCTTCAGATATGTTTCTCTGTGTTGCAAAATAGGTTTTATTCATGCACAGACTGATATTTTAAAGTGGGACCAAGATTCAGCTTGCATTGCTGGAACCAAGTTTGTTCTGCGCTGAAACGCTGTTTTCTGACACTTCAGGCTCTAACTTCAAAAATCATGCAAAACACTTCTAACACCTTCAGATATGTTTCTCTGTGTTGCAAAATAGGTTTTATTCATGCACAGACTGCAATATTAAAGTGGGACAGAGATTCAGCTTGCATTGCTTGAAATAAGTTTGTTCTGCACTGAAACGCTGTTTTCTGACATTTCAGGCTCTAACTTCAAAAATCATGCAAAACACTTCTAACACCTTCAGATATGTTTCTCTGTGTTGCGAAATAGGTTTTATTCATGCACAGACTGATATTTTAAAGTGGGACCAAGATTCAGCTTGCATTGCTGGAACCAAGTTTGTTCTGCGCTGAAACGCTGTTTTCTGACACTTCAGGCTCTAACTTCAAAAATCATGCAAAACACTTCTAACACCTTCAGATATGTTTCTCTGTGTTGCAAAATAGGTTTTATTCATGCACAGACTGATATTTTAAAGTGGGACCAAGATTCAGCTTGCATTGCTGGAACCAAGTTTGTTCTGCGCTGAAACGCTGTTTTCTGACACTTCAGGCTCTAACTTCAAAAATCATGCAAAACACTTCTAACACCTTCAGATATGTTTCTCTGTGTTGCAAAATAGGTTTTATTCATGCACAGACTGCAATATTAAAGTGGGACAGAGATTCAGCTTGCATTGCTTGAAACAAGTTTGTTCTGCACTGAAACGCTGTTTCCTGACATTTCAGGCTCTAACTTCAAAAATCATGCAAAACACTTCTAACACCTTCAGATATGTCTCTCTGTGTTGCAAAATAGGTTTTATTCATGCACAGACTGCAATATTAAAGTGGGACAGAGATTCAGCTTGCATTGCTTGAAACAAGTTTGTTCTGCACTGAAACGCTGTTTCCTGACATTTCAGGCTCTAACTTCAAAAATCATGCAAAACACTTCTAACACCTTCAGATATGTTTCTCTGTGTTGCAAAATAGGTTTTTATCATGCACAGACTGATATTTTAAAGTGGGACCAAGATTCAGCTTGCATTGCTGGAACCAAGTTTGTTTTGCGCTGAAACGCTGTTTTCTGACATTTCAGGCTCTAACTTCAAAAATCATGCAAAACACTTCTAACACCTTCAGATATGTTTCTCTGTGTTGCAAAATAGGTTTTATTCATGCACAGACTGATATTTTAAAGTGGGACCAAGATTCAGCTTGCATTGCTGGAAACAAGTTTGTTCTGCGCTGAAACGCTGTTTTCTGACATTTCAGGCTCTAACTTCAAAAATCATGCAAAACACTTCTAACACCTTCAGATATGTTTCTCTGTGTTGCAAAATAGGTTTTATTCATGCACAGACTGATATTTTAAAGTGGGACCAAGATTCAGCTTGCATTGCTGGAAACAAGTTTGTTCTGCGCTGAAACGCTGTTTTCTGACATTTCAGGCTCTAACTTCAAAAATCATGCAAAACACTTCTAACACCTTCAGATATGTTTCTCTGTGTTGCAAAATAGATTTTATTCATGCACAGACTGCAATATTAAAGTGGGACAGAGATTCAGCTTGCATTGCTTGAAACAAGTTTGTTCAGCACTGAAACGCTGTTTCCTGACATTTCAGGCTCTAACTTCAAAAATCATGCAAAACACTTCTAACACCTTCAGATATATTTCTCTGTGTTGCAAAATAGGTTTTATTCATGCACAGACTGCAATATTAAAGTGGGACAGAGATTCAGCTTGCATTGCTTGAAACAAGTTTGTTCTGCACTGAAACGCTGTTTTCTGACATTTCAGGCTCTAACTTCAAAAATCATGCAAAACACTTCTAACACCTTCATATATGTTTCTCTGTGTTCAAAATAGGTTTTATTCATGCACAGACTGATATTTTAAAGTGGGACCAAGATTCAGCTTGCATTGCTGGAACCAAATTTGTTCTGCGCTGAAACGCTGTTTTCTGACACTTCAGGCTCTAACTTCAAAAATCATGCAAAACACTTCTAACACCTTCATATATGTTTTTCTGTGTTGCAAAATAGGTTTTATTCATGCACAGACTGCAATATTAAAGTGGGACAGAGATTCAGCTTGCATTGCTTGAAACAAGTTTGTTCTGCACTGAAACGCTGTTTCCTGACATTTCAGGCTCTAACTTCAAAAATCATGCAAAACACTTCTAACACCTTCAGATATGTCTCTCTGTGTTGCAAAATAGGTTTTATTCATGCACAGACTGCAATATTAAAGTGGGACAGAGATTCAGCTTGCATTGCTTGAAACAAGTTTGTTCTGCACTGAAACGCTGTTTCCTGACATTTCAGGCTCTAACTTCAAAAATCATGCAAAACACTTCTAACACCTTCAGATATGTTTCTCTGTGTTGCAAAATAGGTTTTTATCATGCACAGACTGATATTTTAAAGTGGGACCAAGATTCAGCTTGCATTGCTGGAACCAAGTTTGTTTTGCGCTGAAACGCTGTTTTCTGACATTTCAGGCTCTAACTTCAAAAATCATGCAAAACACTTCTAACACCTTCAGATATGTTTCTCTGTGTTGCAAAATAGGTTTTATTCATGCACAGACTGATATTTTAAAGTGGGACCAAGATTCAGCTTGCATTGCTGGAAACAAGTTTGTTCTGCGCTGAAACGCTGTTTTCTGACATTTCAGGCTCTAACTTCAAAAATCATGCAAAACACTTCTAACACCTTCAGATATGTTTCTCTGTGTTGCAAAATAGGTTTTATTCATGCACAGACTGATATTTTAAAGTGGGACCAAGATTCAGCTTGCATTGCTGGAAACAAGTTTGTTCTGCGCTGAAACGCTGTTTTCTGACATTTCAGGCTCTAACTTCAAAAATCATGCAAAACACTTCTAACACCTTCAGATATGTTTCTCTGTGTTGCAAAATAGGTTTTATTCATGCACAGACTGCAATATTAAAGTGGGACAGAGATTCAGCTTGCATTGCTTGAAACAAGTTTGTTCTGCACTGAAACGCTGTTTACTGACATTTCAGGCTCTAACTTCAAAAATCATGCAAAACACTTCTAACACCTTCAGATATGTTTTTCTGTGTTGCAAAATAGGTTTTATTCATGCACAGACTGATATTTTAAAGTGGGACCAAGATTCAGCTTGCATTGCTGGAACCAAGTTTGTTCTGCGCTGAAACGCTGTTTTCTGACACTTCAGGCTCTAACTTCAAAAATCATGCAAAACACTTCTAACACCTTCAGATATGTTTCTCTGTGTTGCAAAATAGGTTTTATTCATGCACAGACTGATATTTTAAAGTGGGACCAAGATTCAGCTTGCATTGCTGGAACCAAGTTTGTTCTGCGCTGAAACGCTGTTTTCTGACACTTCAGGCTCTAACTTCAAAAATCATGCAAAACACTTCTAACACCTTCAGATATGTTTCTCTGTGTTGCAAAATAGGTTTTATTCATGCACAGACTGCAATATTAAAGTGGGACAGAGATTCAGCTTGCATTGCTTGAAACAAGTTTGTTCTGCACTGAAACGCTGTTTCCTGACATTTCAGGCTCTAACTTCAAAAATCATGCAAAACACTTCTAACACCTTCAGATATGTCTCTCTGTGTTGCAAAATAGGTTTTATTCATGCACAGACTGCAATATTAAAGTGGGACAGAGATTCAGCTTGCATTGCTTGAAACAAGTTTGTTCTGCACTGAAACGCTGTTTCCTGACATTTCAGGCTCTAACTTCAAAAATCATGCAAAACACTTCTAACACCTTCAGATATGTTTCTCTGTGTTGCAAAATAGGTTTTTATCATGCACAGACTGATATTTTAAAGTGGGACCAAGATTCAGCTTGCATTGCTGGAACCAAGTTTGTTCTGCGCTGAAACGCTGTTTTCTGACACTTCAGGCTCTAACTTCAAAAATCATGCAAAACACTTCTAACACCTTCAGATATGTTTCTCTGTGTTGCAAAATAGGTTTTATTCATGCACAGACTGATATTTTAAAGTGGGACCAAGATTCAGCTTGCATTGCTGGAACCAAGTTTGTTCTGCGCTGAAACGCTGTTTTCTGACACTTCAGGCTCTAACTTCAAAAATCATGCAAAACACTTCTAACACCTTCAGATATGTTTCTCTGTGTTGCAAAATAGGTTTTATTCATGCACAGACTGCAATATTAAAGTGGGACAGAGATTCAGCTTGCATTGCTTGAAACAAGTTTGTTCTGCACTGAAACGCTGTTTCCTGACATTTCAGGCTCTAACTTCAAAAATCATGCAAAACACTTCTAACACCTTCAGATATGTCTCTCTGTGTTGCAAAATAGGTTTTATTCATGCACAGACTGCAATATTAAAGTGGGACAGAGATTCAGCTTGCATTGCTTGAAACAAGTTTGTTCTGCACTGAAACGCTGTTTCCTGACATTTCAGGCTCTAACTTCAAAAATCATGCAAAACACTTCTAACACCTTCAGATATGTCTCTCTGTGTTGCAAAATAGGTTTTATTCATGCACAGACTGCAATATTAAAGTGGGACAGAGATTCAGCTTGCATTGCTTGAAACAAGTTTGTTCTGCACTGAAACGCTGTTTCCTGACATTTCAGGCTCTAACTTCAAAAATCATGCAAAACACTTCTAACACCTTCAGATATGTTTCTCTGTGTTGCAAAATAGGTTTTTATCATGCACAGACTGATATTTTAAAGTGGGACCAAGATTCAGCTTGCATTGCTGGAACCAAGTTTGTTTTGCGCTGAAACGCTGTTTTCTGACATTTCAGGCTCTAACTTCAAAAATCATGCAAAACACTTCTAACACCTTCAGATATGTTTCTCTGTGTTGCAAAATAGGTTTTATTCATGCACAGACTGATATTTTAAAGTGGGACCAAGATTCAGCTTGCATTGCTGGAAACAAGTTTGTTCTGCGCTGAAACGCTGTTTTCTGACATTTCAGGCTCTAACTTCAAAAATCATGCAAAACACTTCTAACACCTTCAGATATGTTTCTCTGTGTTGCAAAATAGGTTTTATTCATGCACAGACTGATATTTTAAAGTGGGACCAAGATTCAGCTTGCATTGCTGGAAACAAGTTTGTTCTGCGCTGAAACGCTGTTTTCTGACATTTCAGGCTCTAACTTCAAAAATCATGCAAAACACTTCTAACACCTTCAGATATGTTTCTCTGTGTTGCAAAATAGGTTTTATTCATGCACAGACTGCAATAATAAAGTGGGACAGAGATTCAGCTTGCATTGCTTGAAACAAGTTTGTTCAGCACTGAAACGCTGTTTCCTGACATTTCAGGCTCTAACTTCAAAAATCATGCAAAACACTTCTAACACCTTCAGATATATTTCTCTGTGTTGCAAAATAGGTTTTATTCATGCACAGACTGCAATATTAAAGTGGGACAGAGATTCAGCTTGCATTGCTTGAAACAAGTTTGTTCTGCACTGAAACGCTGTTTTCTGACATTTCAGGCTCTAACTTCAAAAATCATGCAAAACACTTCTAACACCTTCATATATGTTTCTCTGTGTTCAAAATAGGTTTTATTCATGCACAGACTGATATTTTAAAGTGGGACCAAGATTCAGCTTGCATTGCTGGAACCAAATTTGTTCTGCGCTGAAACGCTGTTTTCTGACACTTCAGGCTCTAACTTCAAAAATCATGCAAAACACTTCTAACACCTTCATATATGTTTCTCTGTGTTGCAAAATAGGTTTTATTCATGCACAGACTGCAATATTAAAGTGGGACAGAGATTCAGCTTGCATTGCTTGAAACAAGTTTGTTCTGCACTGAAACGCTGTTTCCTGACATTTCAGGCTCTAACTTCAAAAATCATGCAAAACACTTCTAACACCTTCAGATATGTTTCTCTGTGTTGCAAAATAGGTTTTATTCATGCACAGACTGATATTTTAAAGTGGGACCAAGATTCAGCTTGCATTGCTGGAACCAAGTTTGTTCTGCGCTGAAAAGCTGTTTTCTGACACTTCAGGCTCTAACTTCAAAAATCATGCAAAACACTTCTAACACCTTCAGATATGTTTCTCTGTGTTGCAAAATAGGTTTTATTCATGCACAGACTGCAATATTAAAGTGGGACAGAGATTCAGCTTGCATTGCTTGAAACAAGTTTGTTCTGCACTGAAACGCTGTTTTCTGACATTTCAGGCTCTAACTTCAAAAATCATGCAAAACACTTCTAACACCTTCAGATATGTTTCCCTGTGTTGCAAAATAGGTTTTATTCATGCACAGACTGATATTTTAAAGTGGGACCAAGATTCAGCTTGCATTGCTGGAAACAAGTTTGTTCTGCGCTGAAACGCTGTTTTCTGACATTTCAGGCTCTAACTTCAAAAATCATGCAAAACACTTCTAACACCTTCAGATATGTTTCTCTGTGTTGCAAAATAGGTTTTATTCATGCACAGACTGCAATATTAAAGTGGGACCAAGATTCAGCTTGCATTGCTGGAAACAAGTTTGTTCTGCGCTGAAACGCTGTTTCCTGACATTTCAGGCTCTAACTTCAAAAATCATGCAAAACACTTCTAACACCTTCAGATATGTTTCTCTGTGTTGCAAAATAGGTTTTATTCATGCACAGACTGATATTTTAAAGTGGGACTAAGATTCAGCTTGCATTGCTGGAACCAAGTTTGTTCTGCGCTGAAACGCTGTTTTCTGACATTTCAGGCTCTAACTTCAAAAATCATGCAAAACACTTCTAACACCTTCAGATATGTTTCTCTGTGTTGCAAAATAGGTTTTATTCATGCACAGACTGCAATATTAAAGTGGGACAGAGATTCAGCTTGCATTGCTTGAAACAAGTTTGTTCTGCACTGAAACGCTGTTTTCTGACATTTCAGGCTCTAACTTCAAAAATCATGCAAAACACTTCTAACACCTTCAGATATGTTTCTCTGTGTTGCAAAATAGGTTTTATTTATGCACAGACTGATATTTTAGAGTGGGACCGAGATTCAGCTTGTATTGCTGGAACCAAGTTTGTTCTGCGCTGAAACGCTGTTTTCTGACATTTCAGGCTCTAACTTCAAAAATCATGCAAAACACTTCTAACACCTTCAGATATGTTTCTCTGTGTTGCAAAATAGGTTTTATTCATGCACAGACTGATATTTTAAAGTGGGACCAAGATTCAGCTTGCATTGCTGGAAACAAGTTTGTTCTGCGCTGAAACGCTGTTTTCTGACATTTCAGGCTCTAACTTCAAAAATCATGCAAAACACTTCTAACACCTTCAGATATGTTTCTCTGTGTTGCAAAATAGGTTTTATTCATGCACAGACTGCAATATTAAAGTGGGACAGAGATTCAGCTTGCATTGCTTGAAACAAGTTTGTTCTGCGCTGAAACGCTGTTTCCTGACATTTCAGGCTCTAACTTCAAAAATCATGCAAAACACTTCTAACACCTTCAGATATGTTTCTCTGTGTTGCAAAATAGGTTTTATTCATGCACAGACTGATATTTTAAAGTGGGACTAAGATTCAGCTTGCATTGCTGGAACCAAGTTTGTTCTGCGCTGAAACGCTGTTTTCTGACATTTCAGGCTTTAACTTCAAAAATCATGCAAAACACTTCTAACACCTTCAGATATGTTTCTCTGTGTTGCAAAATAGGTTTTATTCATGCACAGACAGCAATATTAAAGTGGGACAGAGATTCAGCTTGCATTGCTTGAAACAAGTTTGTTCTGCACTGAAACGCTGTTTTCTGACATTTCAGGCTCTAACTTCAAAAATCATGCAAAACACTTCTAACACCTTCAGATATGTTTCTCTGTGTTGCAAAATAGGTTTTATTTATGCACAGACTGATATTTTAAAGTGGGACCAAGATTCAGCTTGCATTGCTGGAACCAAGTTTGTTCTGCGCTGAAACGCTGTTTTCTGACATTTCAGGCTCTAACTTCAAAAATCATGCAAAACTCTTCTAACACCTTCAGATATGTTTCTCTGTGTTGCAAAATAGGTTTTATTCATGCACAGACTGATATTTTAAAGTGGGACCAAGATTCAGCTTGCATTGCTGGAAACAAGTTTGTTCTGCGCTGAAACGCTGTTTTCTGACATTTCAGGCTCTAACTTCAAAAATCATGCAAAACACTTCTAACACCTTCAGATATGTTTCTCTGTGTTGCAAAATAGGTTTTATTCATGCACAGACTGCAATATTAAAGTGGGACAGAGATTCAGCTTGCATTGCTTGAAACAAGTTTGTTCTGCACTGAAACGCTGTTTCCTGACATTTCAGGCTCTAACTTCAAAAATCATGCAAAACACTTCTAACACCTTCAGATATGTTTCTCTGTGTTGCAAAATAGGTTTTATTCATGCACAGACTGATATTTTAAAGTGGGACCAAGATTCAGCTTGCATTGCTGGAACCAAGTTTGTTCTGCGCTGAAACGCTGTTTTCTGACACTTCAGGCTCTAACTTCAAAAATCATGCAAAACACTTCTAACACCTTCAGATATGTTTCTCTGTGTTGCAAAATAGGTTTTATTCATGCACAGACAGCAATATTAAAGTGGGACAGAGATTAAGCTTGCATTGCTTGAAACAAGTTTGTTCTGCACTGAAACGCTGTTTTCTGACATTTCAGGCTCTAACTTCAAAAATCATGCAAAACACTTCTAACACCTTCAGATATGTTTCTCTGTGTTGCAAAATAGGTTTTATTTATGCACAGACTGATATTTTAAAGTGGGACCAAGATTCAGCTTGCATTGCTGGAACCAAGTTTGTTCTGCGCTGAAACGCTGTTTTCTGACATTTCAGGCTCTAACTTCAAAAATCATGCAAAACTCTTCTAACACCTTCAGATATGTTTCTCTGTGTTGCAAAATAGGTTTTATTCATGCACAGACTGATATTTTAAAGTGGGACCAAGATTCAGCTTGCATTGCTGGAAACAAGTTTGTTCTGCGCTGAAACGCTGTTTTCTGACATTTCAGGCTCTAACTTCAAAAATCATGCAAAACACTTCTAACACCTTCAGATATGTTTCTCTGTGTTGCAAAATAGGTTTTATTCATGCACAGACTGCAATATTAAAGTGGGACAGAGATTCAGCTTGCATTGCTTGAAACAAGTTTGTTCTGCACTGAAACGCTTGTTTCCTGACATTTCAGGCTCTAACTTCAAAAATCATGCAAAACACTTCTAACACCTTCAGATATGTTTCTCTGTGTTGCAAAATAGGTTTTATTCATGCACAGACTGATATTTTAAAGTGGGACCAAGATTCAGCTTGCATTGCTGGAACCAAGTTTGTTCTGCGCTGAAACGCTGTTTTCTGACACTTCAGGCTCTAACTTCAAAAATCATGCAAAACACTTCTAACACCTTCAGATATGTTTCTCTGTGTTGCAAAATAGGTTTTATTCATGCACAGACTGCAATATTAAAGTGGGACAGAGATTCAGCTTGCATTGCTTGAAACAAGTTTGTTCTGCACTGAAACGCTGTTTCCTGACATTTCAGGCTCTAACTTCAAAAATCATGCAAAACACTTCTAACACCTTCAGATATGTTTCTCTGTGTTGCAAAATAGGTTTTATTCATGCACAGACTGATATTTTAAAGTGGGACCAAGATTCAGCTTGCATTGCTGGAACCAAGTTTGTTCTGCGCTGAAACGCTGTTTTCTGACATTTCAGGCTCTAACTTCAAAAATCATGCAAAACACTTCTAACACCTTCAGATATGCTTCTCTGTGTTGCAAAATAGGTTTTCTTCATGCACAGACTGATATTTTAAAGTGGGACCAAGATTCAGCTTGCATTGCTGGAACCAAGTTTGTTCTGCACTGAAACGCTGTTTTCTGACATTTCAGGCTCTAACTTCAAAAATCATGCAAAACACTTCTAACACCTTCAGATATGTTTCTCTGTGTTGCAAAATAGGTTTTATTTATGCACAGACTGATATTTTAAAGTGGGACCAAGATTCAGCTTGCATTGCTGGAACCAAGTTTGTTCTGCGCTGAAACGCTGTTTTCTGACATTTCAGGCTCTAACTTCAAAAATCATGCAATACACTTCTAACACCTTCAGATATGTTTCTCTGTGTTGCAAAATAGGTTTTATTCATGCACAGACTGATATTTTAAAGTGGGACCAAGATTCAGCTTGCATTGCTGGAAACAAGTTTGTTCTGCGCTGAAACGCTGTTTTCTGACATTTCAGGCTCTAACTTCAAAAATCATGCAAAACACTTCTAACACCTTCAGATATGTTTCTCTGTGTTGCAAAATAGGTTTTATTCATGCACAGACTGCAATATTAAAGTGGGACAGAGATTCAGCTTGCATTGCTTGAAACAAGTTTGTTCTGCACTGAAACGCTGTTTCCTGACATTTCAGGCTCTAACTTCAAAAATCATGCAAAACACTTCTAACACCTTCAGATATGTTTCTCTGTGTTGCAAAATAGGTTTTATTCATGCTCAGACTGCAATATTAAAGTGGGACAGAGATTCAGCTTGCATTGCTTGAAACAAGTTTGTTCTGCACTGAAACGCTGTTTCCTGACATTTCAGGCTCTAACTTCAAAAATCATGCAAAACACTTCTAACACCTTCAGAAATGTTTCTCTGTGTTGCAAAATAGGTTTTATTCATGCACAGACTGCAATATTAAAGTGGGACAGAGATTCAGCTTGCATTGCTTGAAACAAATTTGTTCTGCACTGAAACGCTGTTTTCTGACATTTCAGGCTCTAACTTCAAAAATCATGCAAAACACTTCTAACACCTTCAGATATGTTTCTCTGTGTTGCGAAATAGGTTTTATTCATGCACAGACTGATATTTTAAAGTGGGACCAAGATTCAGCTTGCATTGCTGGAACCAAGTTTGTTCTGCGCTGAAACGCTGTTTTCTGACACTTCAGGCTCTAACTTCAAAAATCATGCAAAACACTTCTAACACCTTCAGATATGTTTCTCTGTGTTGCAAAATAGGTTTTATTCATGCACAGACTGATATTTTAAAGTGGGACCAAGATTCACCTTGCATTGCTGGAATCAAATTTGTTCTGCGCTGAAACGTTGTTTTCTGACACTTCAGGCTCTAACTTCAAAAATCATGCAAAACACTTCTAACACCTTCAGATATGTTTCTCTGTGTTGCAAAATAGGTTTTATTCATGCACAGACTGATATTTTAAAGTGGGACCAAGATTCAGCTTGCATTGCTGGAAACAAGTTTGTTCTGCGCTGAAACGCTGTTTTCTGACATTTCAGGCTCTAACTTCAAAAATCATGCAAAACACTTCTAACACCTTCAGATATGTTTCTCTGTGTTGCAAAATAGGTTTTATTCATGCACAGACTGCAATATTAAAGTGGGACAGAGATTCAGCTTGCATTGCTTGAAACAAGTTTGTTCTGCACTGAAACGCTGTTTCCTGACATTTCAGGCTCTAACTTCAAAAATCATGCAAAACACTTCTAACACCTTCAGAAATGTTTCTCTGTGTTGCAAAATAGGTTTTATTCATGCACAGACTGCAATATTAAAGTGGGACAGAGATTCAGCTTGCATTGCTTGAAACAAGTTTGTTCTGCACTGAAACGCTGTTTTCTGACATTTCAGGCTCTAACTTCAAAAATTATGCAAAACACTTCTAACACCTTCAGATATGTTTCTCTGTGTTGCGAAATAGGTTTTATTCATGCACAGACTGATATTTTAAAGTGGGACCAAGATTCAGCTTGCATTGCTGGAACCAAGTTTGTTCTGCGCTGAAACGCTGTTTTCTGACACTTCAGGCTCTAACTTCAAAAATCATGCAAAACACTTCTAACACCTTCAGATATGTTTCTCTGTGTTGCAAAATAGGTTTTATTCATGCACAGACTGATATTTTAAAGTGGGACCAAGATTCAGCTTGCATTGCTGGAACCAAGTTTGTTCTGCGCTGAAACGCTGTTTTCTGACATTTCAGGCTGTAACTTCAAAAATCATGCAAAACACTTCTAACACCTTCAGATATGTTTCTCTGTGTTGCAAAATAGGTTTTATTCATGCACAGACTGATATTTTAAAGTGGGACCAAGATTCACCTTGCATTGCTGGAATCAAGTTTGTTCTGCGCTGAAACGCTGTTTTCTGACACTTCAGGCTCTAACTTCAAAAATCATGCAAAACACTTCTAACACCTTCAGATATGTTTCTCTGTGTTGCAAAATAGGTTTTATTCATGCACAGACTGATATTTTAAAGTGGGACCAAGATTCAGCTTGCATTGCTGGAACCAAGTTTGTTCTGCACTGAAACGCTGTTTTCTGACACTTCAGGCTCTAACTTCAAAAATCATGCAAAACACTTCTAATACCTTCAGATATGTTTCTCTGTGTTGCAAAATAGGTTTTATTCATGCACAGACTGATATTTTAAAGTGGGACCAAGATTCAGCTTGCATTGCTGGAAACAAGTTTGTTCTGCGCTGAAACGCTGTTTTCTGACATTTCAGGCTCTAACTTCAAAAATCATGCAAAACACTTCTAACACCTTCAGATATGTTTCTCTGTGTTGCAAAATAGGTTTTATTCATGCACAGACTGATATTTTAAAGTGGGACCAAGATTCAGCTTGCATTGCTGGAAACAAGTTTGTTCTGCGCTGAAACGCTGTTTTCTGACATTTCAGGCTCTAACTTCAAAAATCATGCAAAACACTTCTAACACCTTCAGATATGTTTCTCTGTGTTGCAAAATAGGTTTTATTCATGCACAGACTGCAATATTAAAGTGGGACAGAGATTCAGCTTGCATTGCTTGAAACAAGTTTGTTCTGCACTGAAACGCTGTTTCCTGACATTTCAGGCTCTAACTTCAAAAATCATGCAAAACACTTCTAACACCTTCAGAAATGTTTCTCTGTGTTGCAAAATAGGTTTTATTCATGCACAGACTGCAATATTAAAGTGGGACAGAGATTCAGCTTGCATTGCTTGAAATAAGTTTGTTCTGCACTGAAACGCTGTTTTCTGACATTTCAGGCTCTAACTTCAAAAATCATGCAAAACACTTCTAACACCTTCAGATATGTTTCTCTGTGTTGCGAAATAGGTTTTATTCATGCACAGACTGATATTTTAAAGTGGGACCAAGATTCAGCTTGCATTGCTGGAACCAAGTTTGTTCTGCGCTGAAACGCTGTTTTCTGACACTTCAGGCTCTAACTTCAAAAATCATGCAAAACACTTCTAACACCTTCAGATATGTTTCTCTGTGTTGCAAAATAGGTTTTATTCATGCACAGACTGATATTTTAAAGTGGGACCAAGATTCAGCTTGCATTGCTGGAACCAAGTTTGTTCTGCGCTGAAACGCTGTTTTCTGACATTTCAGGCTGTAACTTCAAAAATCATGCAAAACACTTCTAACACCTTCAGATATGTTTCTCTGTGTTGCAAAATAGGTTTTATTCATGCACAGACTGATATTTTAAAGTGGGACCAAGATTCACCTTGCATTGCTGGAATCAAGTTTGTTCTGCGCTGAAACGCTGTTTTCTGACACTTCAGGCTCTAACTTCAAAAATCATGCAAAACACTTCTAACACCTTCAGATATGTTTCTCTGTGTTGCAAAATAGGTTTTATTCATGCACAGACTGATATTTTAAAGTGGGACCAAGATTCAGCTTGCATTGCTGGAACCAAGTTTGTTCTGCACTGAAACGCTGTTTTCTGACACTTCAGGCTCTAACTTCAAAAATCATGCAAAACACTTCTAACACCTTCAGATATGTTTCTCTGTGTTGCAAAATAGGTTTTATTCATACACAGACTGCAATATTAAAGTGGGACAGAGATTCAGCTTGCATTGCTTGAAACAAGTTTGTTCTGCACTGAAACGCTGTTTCCTGACATTTCAGGCTCTAACTTCAAAAATCATGCAAAACACTTCTAACACCTTCAGAAATGTTTCTCTGTGTTGCAAAATAGGTTTTATTCATGCACAGACTGCAATATTAAAGTGGGACAGAGATTCAGCTTACATTGCTTGAAATAAGTTTGTTCTGCACTGAAACGCTGTTTTCTGACATTTCAGGCTCTAACTTCAAAAATCATGCAAAACACTTCTAACACCTTCAGATATGTTTCTCTGTGTTGCGAAATAGGTTTTATTCATGCACAGACTGATATTTTAAAGTGGGACCAAGATTCAGCTTGCATTGCTGGAACCAAGTTTGTTCTGCGCTGAAACGCTGTTTTCTGACACTTCAGGCTCTAACTTCAAAAATCATGCAAAACACTTCTAACACCTTCAGATATGTTTCTCTGTGTTGCAAAATAGGTTTTATTCATGCACAGACTGATATTTTAAAGTGGGACCAAGATTCAGCTTGCATTGCTGGAACCAAGTTTCTCCTGCGCTGAAACGCTGTTTTCTGACACTTCAGGCTCTAACTTCAAAAATCATGCAAAACACTTCTAACACCTTCAGATATGTTTCTCTGTGTTGCAAAATAGGTTTTATTCATGCACAGACTGATATTTTAAAGTGGGACCAAGATTCAGCTTGCATTGCTGGAACCAAGTTTGTTCTGCACTGAAACGCTGTTTTCTGACACTTCAGGCTCTAACTTCAAAAATCATGCAAAACACTTCTAATACCTTCAGATATGTTTCTCTGTGTTGCAAAATAGGTTTTATTCATGCACAGACTGATATTTTAAAGTGGGACCAAGATTCAGCTTGCATTGCTGGAAACAAGTTTGTTCTGCGCTGAAACGCTGTTTTCTGACATTTCAGGCTCTAACTTCAAAAATCATGCAAAACACTTCTAACACCTTCAGATATGTTTCTCTGTGTTGCAAAATAGGTTTTATTCATGCACAGACTGATATTTTAAAGTGGGACCAAGATTCAGCTTGCATTGCTGGAAACAAGTTTGTTCTGCGCTGAAACGCTGTTTTCTGACATTTCAGGCTCTAACTTCAAAAATCATGCAAAACACTTCTAACACCTTCAGATATGTTTCTCTGTGTTGCAAAATAGGTTTTATTCATGCACAGACTGATATTTTAAAGTGGGACCAAGATTCAGCTTGCATTGCTGGAACCAAGTTTGTTCTGCGCTGAAACGCTGTTTTCTGACACTTCAGGCTCTAACTTCAAAAATCATGCAAAACACTTCTAACACCTTCAGATATGTTTCTCTGTGTTGCAAAATAGGTTTTATTCATGCACAGACTGCAATATTAAAGTGGGACAGAGATTCAGCTTGCATTGCTTGAAACAAGTTTGTTCTGCACTGAAACGCTGTTTCCTGACATTTCAGGCTCTAACTTCAAAAATCATGCAAAACACTTCTAACACCTTCAGATATGTTTCTCTGTGTTGCAAAATAGGTTTTATTCATGCACAGACTGATATTTTAAAGTGGGACCAAGATTCAGCTTGCATTGCTGGAACCAAGTTTGTTCTGCGCTGAAACGCTGTTCCCTTTTGAAAGCTACAGTCGATGCTGCGCTGCTAAGCGCTATGGGAACGTCTTTAGAAGTGACCAGCTGTGAATATTGTGTGTAAAACGTCAATACAATTGACTAGACGGCAGTATAGCCTCGGTTGGTGACGTCACCGGAGCGCACGCGCACGAGGCTATAAATAGATGAGCCACAGGTGCATCGTCAGGTCTTTTGTTTTCAGATCACTCTGTGCATGTGTGCGTCAAAGAACTCTCTCTCTAACTCATCTTTTGATCTTTGTTAGGAGTTAGTTTTTGCTAGGCAGTGTACAGAAAATTTCACTCTTTTCTATCTTTTCTCTCTCAAGTTAAATCAAAGAGTTTAAAGAGAAAAAAAGAGTAAAAATGAGTCTACAAACCAGTAAGCGTTGTGTTCCTCCATGCTCCCGTCCCATTTCGGAGCTGGATACACACGATTACTGTTTTGTTTGTTTGGATCTAAATGACGAGCAAGAGACGGGTCAGTCCCTTTCGCTTGCCACGTCACCAGATCCTAATATCCACTCTCGTGATCTCGAAGCGCGCTCCGGTGCTTCTTCGGTTCTCGAGGGGGATAACATATCTCTTGGCTCGTCATAGCACGAGCAGCCAGCCTCTGAGCATTCCTCTCGCGGAAAGAGATCTGTCGAGGAATTGTTAGAGGTGGTTACTCGCGCAGTGGACAGGTTGCAGCTTGACTGGCCACGCGAATAAGAGATCCCCAAACACAGTAGATTTGTGGATTATACTTCTCATGTACTTCTCGTGTCTTTGTGCCTTCGACGTCGACTTTTTCGACTATCGTGGGTGTGAAGTCGCGGGGATATATGGAGATATCGGGTGAAAGGGACGCTCGCGAGCTATCTCTCGCCCGAATTTACATCGTCTATAAAGAAACCTACCCTCCCCACTAAACCATGTAGCACAACATCAGCTTAGTGGGTAAAGTTTATCAAGCTGCAGGTCAGGCTGGTGCTGCGTTGCACACTATAGCAGTGTTACAGGCGTACCAGGCTGATTTATTGAAGGATTTGAGTGTGTCTCTCCGTGCAATCAAGCAAACGGCTCGCGCCAGCTGCCGCTCTTTGAGTGCTTTGATCAGCGCGGAGAGGCTGCTGTGGCTGAATCTGACAAGAAAACAGTTTTTTCCTGTTAGATTCCCCCGTTTCTCCCTCCGGTTTATTTGAAAACCTGGTTAATACCATTGTTGACATATATAAGGAGGTAAAGAGACAAGATGAAGTATTTGTGCATTTCTTCCTCGCCGCACTCAAGGGGAGGGGCCGTCTAACACAGTCCCGCCCCGGTCCTTCAACATCTAGGGAGGTTAAAAAGCAGAGCGTGGCTTAGCGTGCTCCCCCTCGTAGAGACTGGGAACAGGCTCGCTGCGCCCAGCAACCTCCCAAGCAAGACCTCAGGACTATTATTAACAAAAATAGAAAGTCCTGATGGTCTGGTATCTACGGTGAGGGTAGTTCCCCGCGGGATGTGGCGTGTTTAACATCTTCGCCACTTCCCGATACCCTCATAAAACCTCTCCATCCCCGCCACTTCTCGTGCCTCGGGGGGCAGCGGTTTCCAGCGAAATGTTAGATGTTCTGTCGTTTCCAGCTGTCATTCTGGACGCTGAACATCTAACATGCCCTCAAAAGGAAGTATTAAAATTAAAACTAAATTAATACCACTCTCAGAGTCTGGCAGCGTGTAAAGCTTCTGCCAGGTATCTCTTTGTGGGGTTTAAGCACAGTAAAGATAGGATATAAAATCCAATTTATCAGTCATCTTCTGCGTTTCAACGGCGTGGTTTACACTTCCGTGAAACCGGAACTGATGCACGTACTGTCACAACAGCTACAAAATCTTCTGAGCAAAGAGGCCATAGAGCATGTTCCTCTTTCAGTAAGAGAGTCGGGCTATTAAAGCAGATACTTCCTGGTTCCCAAAAAGAGTGGGGGGCTGCGTCCAATCTTAGATCTTCGAGGCTTAAACCATTCAGTTAAAGCGCTCAAGTTCAAGATGTAAACTGTCAAGACGGTCGTGACGCAGATTCAACATCATGATCGGTTCGTCACGATCGATCTGAAGGACGCATATTTTTGCATAGAAATATTGCCACAATAAAGGAAATACCTGAGGTTCGCTTTCGGGGGCGAAGCGTACCAATTTCGGGTTCCTCCATTCGGCCTAGCCTTGTCACCCGCACATACACAAAATGCATGGATGCAGCACAGGGCTCCATCACGACCCCTGGGCATTCGCATTTTGGACTACATAAACAATTGGTCAATTCTGAGCACAATCGCGAGAGATGGAGATCCATCACGAGACATCGTGTTAGCTCATCTGGTTTCTCTAGGGTTGAGACTCAACACCAAGGAAAGTGTTCTTTCTCCTGCCTTGAGAATGACTTATTTCGGAATCGTTTGGGATTCGATTACGATGTGGGCGCAGCAGTCTCCCGCTCGAATCGAGACCATTCGGCAGACCATGACCAAAGGCAGGCCAGACCAAGAATGCACTGTTCGTCAGTACCAACAATGTTAGGTTTCATGGCATCAGCATCCACGGTGATTCCTTTGGGGCTGTTGCACATGAGACAGTTTCAGTTGTGGTTAAAAGCCGGAGGATTTTATCCAAGAGCCAATCCTTTAAGGCAAATAAAAGTGGCGCGCCGCAATGGCTTCGTACACTATCTCCGTGGTTCAGACCCCGGTTCCTCACCTTGGGTCCCACTCTAGAGGCTCCATGTCGTCGCGAACTGCTAACGACGGATGCCTCCCTGATGGGCTGGGTAGCGACCTTAAATGGTCGTCCAGCTTAAGGGGCATGGGAGGGCCGTCAGCTTGTTTGGCACATCAGCTGCCTCGAGTTGATGGCTATATTTCTGGCTCTGAAATATTTTCTCCTTCAATTAAGGGGCTGTTATGTCCTAGTGCGGGTGGACAACACAGCGGCAGTCTCTTACATAATCACCAGGGAGGTCTATGTTCTCGCAACCTGAACAGGATAGCGAGACAGACTTTTCTCTGGGCCCAAGGAAAGTTCCTGTCACTCAAGGCAGTTTACATTCCAGGGCACTTGAATGTGGGAGCAGACTTGCTGTCCAGACAGACATTACCGACGGGCGAGTGGAAACTCCACCCGGGAGTAGTGAATCTGATATGGACCAGATGTTATCAAGCGGAAGTGGACCTCTTCGCCTCCGAACAGACAGCGCAATGTCCCCTTTACTTCTCTCTGAGTCACCCAGCTCCGTTGGGTCTGGATGCGATGGCGCACTCATGGCCCAATATGCGCCTGTATGCGTTTCCTCCAGTCTCTCTGCTCCCGGAGGTTCTAGCCAAAGTTCGCCAGCAAGGGTCTTGCCTCTTATTGATAGCGCCGCGTTGGCCGAACAGAGTATGGTTCTCGGAGATAATATCTCTCCTCGACGGCTCGCCTTGGGCGATTCCGGAGAGGAGGGACCTTCTATCGCAGGCGGGGGGAACGATATTCCACCCCAGGCCCGAACTGTGGAAACTTCATGTTTGGCCCCTGAGGGGAACCAACTGAGGGACACTGGGCTTTCACCTGCCGTTATTGAGACCATCCTAAGTGCTAGGGCTCCCTCCACTAGGAGATATTATGCCATTAATGGGGTGTTTTTTGAAAGGTGGTGTGCAGAACACAATGTAGATCCAGTTAACTGCCAGATTGCTTCAGTACTGGACTTCATGCAAGGTGAGTATCAACAGGCACATGTCCTGCTACTCTTAGGGTTTATGTGGCCGCTCTTTCGGCTTGCCACGCCTTAATTGATGGTGCACCACTTGGGAGACACCCTCTGATCTCTCGCTTCCTCTTTGGAGCCAGACGACTGAGGCCTCCAGTTAAGACTAAGATCCCTTCTTGGGACTTATCTAAAGTCCTTGAGGGTCTAGTTCGAGCCCCTTTGAACCGCTAGAGTCAGCGTCTGATAAACTTCTGACTTTGAAATGGTTTTTCTAATGGCAATAACCTCTATGAAGAGAGTTGGGGATATGCAGGCTCTGTCTATCTCGACATCCTGTCTAGACTTTACCCCGGGAATGGTGAAAGTGATTTTGCATCCTCATCCTGATTACCTGCCCAAGATTCCATTCTCGGCTGTTCATCCGGTCATTCTTGAAGCCTTCTTCCTCCACCGTTTTTAACGCCGGAGCAGGAGGTATCTCATAGACTGTGTCCAGTCCGTGCTCTTCGGGCTTACGTCCACCGCACTAGCCAGTGGCGTAAGTCGGAGCAACTTTTCATCTGTTATGGTGTCCATAACAGAGGGGCAGCTGCCTCCAAGCAGACTATGTCTCATTGGGTCAGGGATGCTATTGTTCTTGCCTATGAGGCGCGCGGTCAAGCTTCGCCTATAGGTCTACGGGCTCACTCCACCAGAGGGGTCGCCTCGTCCAATGCGTTGGCAAGGGGTGCTCCCCTGCAACAAGTCTGTGATGCGGCAGGGTGGTCCTCTCCGCACACATTCATAAGATTTTATAGTTTGGATGTTCATGCCACTCCGGGCTCTCATGTCCTTGAGTCAACATCACAAGCTAATGTCTAGGACTCGTACGCTCTTGTGAAACACACCTGCACAGCCGTAGGGGTCCAGACATATTCAAGCACGGCGGCGTGGGTATTCTCGTTCCCATAGCGCTTAGCAGCGCAGCATCGACTGTAGCTTTCAAAAGGGAACAAATCTCGGGTTACTTGAATGTAACCTTGTTCCCTGAGAAAGCGGAACGAGATGCTGCGCTACTTTGCCGTGCTGAAGATGTCCCAGGACTGCTCTTCAGACAAAATATCCTGACGATGCACCTGTGGCTCATCTATTTATAGCCTCGTGCGCGTGCGCTCCGGTGACGTCACCAACCGAGGCTATACTGCCGTCTAGTCAATTGTATTGACGTTTTACACACAATATTCACAGCTGGTCACTTCTAAAGACGTTCCCATAGCGCTTAGCAGCGCAGCATCTCGTTCCGCTTTCTCAGGGAACAAGGTTACATTCAAGTAACCCGAGATTTGTTTTCTGACATTTCAGGCTCTAACTTCAAAAATCATGCAAAACACTTCTAACACCTTCAGATATGTTTCTCTGTGTTGCAAAATAGGTTTTTTTCATGCACAGACTGATATTTTAAAGTGGGACCAAGATTCAGCTTGCATTGCTGGAACCAAGTTTGTTTTGCGCTGAAACGCTGTTTTCTGACATTTCAGGTTCTAACTTCAAAAATCATGCAAAACACTTCTAACACCTTCAGATATGTTTCTCTGTGTTGCAAAATAGGTTTTATTCATGCACAGACTGATATTTTAAAGTGGGACCAAGATTCAGCTTGCATTGCTGGAAACAAGTTTGTTCTGCGCTGAAACGCTGTTTTCTGACATTTCAGGCTCTAACTTCAAAAATCATGCAAAACACTTCTAACACCTTCAGATATGTTTCTCTGTGTTGCAAAATAGGTTTTATTCATGCACAGACTGATATTTTAAAGTGGGACCAAGATTCAGCTTGCATTGCTGGAAACAAGTTTGTTCTGTGCTGAAACGCTGTTTTCTGACATTTCAGGCTCTAACTTCAAAAATCATGCAAAACACTTCTAACACCTTCAGATATGTTTCTCTGTGTTGCAAAATAGGTTTTATTTATGCACAGACTGATATTTTAAAGTGGGACCAAGATTCAGCTTGCATTGCTGGAACCAAGTTTGTTCTGCGCTGAAACGCTGTTTTCTGACATTTCAGGCTCTAACTTCAAAAATCATGCAAAACACTTCTAACACCTTCAGATATGTTTCTCTGTGTTGCAAAATAGGTTTTATTCATGCACAGACTGATATTTTAAAGTGGGACCAAGATTCAGCTTGCATTGCTGGAAACAAGTTTGTTCTGCGCTGAAACGCTGTTTTCTGACATTGCAGGCTCTAACTTCAAAAATCATGCAAAACACTTCTAACACCTTCAGATATGTTTCTCTGTGTTGCAAAATAGGTTTTATTCATACACAGACTGCAATATTAAAGTGGGACAGAGATTCAGCTTGCATTGCTTGAAACAAGTTTGTTCTGCACTGAAACGCTGTTTCCTGACATTTCAGGCTCTAACTTCAAAAATCATGCAAAACACTTCTAACACCTTCAGATATGTTTCTCTGTGTTGCAAAATAGGTTTTATTCATGCACAGACTGATATTTTAAAGTGGGACCAAGATTCAGCTTGCATTGCTGGAAACAAGTTTGTTCTGCGCTGAAACGCTGTTTTCTGACACTTCAGGCTCTAACTTCAAAAATCATGCAAAACACTTCTAACACCTTCAGATATGTTTCTCTGTGTTGCAAAATAGGTTTTATTCATGCACAGACTGATATTTTAAAGTGGGACCCAGATTCACCTTGCATTGCTGGAATCAAGTTTGTTCTGCGCTGAAACGCTGTTTTCTGACACTTCAGGCTCTAACTTCAAAAATCATGCAAAACACTTCTAACACCTTCAGATATGTTTCTCTGTGTTGCAAAATAGGTTTTATTCATGCACAGACTGATATTTTAAAGTGAGACCAAGATTCAGCTTGCATTGCTGGAACCAAGTTTGTTCTGCACTGAAACGCTGTTTTCTGACACTTCAGGCTCTAACTTCAAAAATCATGCAAAACACTTCTAATACCTTCAGATATGTTTCTCTGTGTTGCAAAATAGGTTTTATTCATGCACAGACTGCAATATTAAAGTGGGACAGAGATTCAGCTTGCATTGCTTGAAACAAGTTTGTTCTGCACTGAAACGCTGTTTCCTGACATTTCAGGCTCTAACTTCAAAAATCATGCAAAACACTTCTAACACCTTCAGAAATGTTTCTCTGTGTTGCAAAATAGGTTTTATTCATGCACAGACTGATATTTTAAAGTGGGACCAAGATTCAGCTTGCATTGCTGGAAACAAGTTTGTTCTGCGCTGAAACGCTGTTTTCTGACACTTCAGGCTCTAACTTCAAAAATCATGCAAAACACTTCTAACACCTTCAGATATGTTTCTCTGTGTTGCAAAATAGGTTTTATTCATGCACAGACTGCAATATTAAAGTGGGACAGAGATTCAGCTTGCATTGCTTGAAACAAGTTTGTTCTGCACTGAAACGCTGTTTCCTGACATTTCAGGCTCTAACTTCAAAAATCATGCAAAACACTTCTAACACCTTCAGATATGTTTCTCTGTGTTGCAAAATAGGTTTTATTCATGCACAGACTGATATTTTAAAGTGGGACCAAGATTCAGCTTGCATTGCTGGAACCAAGTTTGTTCTGCGCTGAAACGCTGTTTTCTGACATTTCAGGGTCTAACTTCAAAAATCATGCAAAACACTTCTAACACCTTCAGATATGTTTCTCTGTGTTGCAAAATAGGTTTTATTCATGCACAGACTGATATTTTAAAGTGGGACCAAGATTCAGCTTACATTGCTGGAACCAAATTTGTTCTGCGCTGAAACGCTGTTTTCTGACACTTCAGGCTCTAACTTCAAAAATCATGCAAAACACTTCTAACACCTTCATATATGTTTCTCTGTGTTGCAAAATAGGTTTTATTCATGCACAGACTGCAATATTAAAGTGGGACAGAGATTCAGCTTGCATTGCTTGAAACAAGTTTGTTCTGCACTGAAACGCTGTTTCCTGACATTTCAGGCTCTAACTTCAAAAATCATGCAAAACACTTCTAACACCTTCAGATATGTTTCTCTGTGTTGCAAAATAGGTTTTATTCATGCACAGACTGATATTTTAAAGTGGGACCAAGATTCAGCTTGCATTGCTGGAACCAAGTTTGTTCTGCGCTGAAACGCTGTTTTCTGACACTTCAGGCTCTAACTTCAAAAATCATGCAAAACACTTCTAACACCTTCAGATATGTTTCTCTGTGTTGCAAAATAGGTTTTATTCATGCACAGACTGCAATATTAAAGTGGGACAGAGATTCAGCTTGCATTGCTTGAAACAAGTTTGTTCTGCACTGAAACGCTGTTTTCTGACATTTCAGGCTCTAACTTCAAAAATCATGCAAAACACTTCTAACACCTTCAGATATGTTTCTCTGTGTTGCAAAATAGGTTTTATTCATGCACAGACTGATATTTTAAAGTGGGACCAAGATTCAGCTTGCATTGCTGGAAACAAGTTTGTTCTGCGCTGAAACGCTGTTTTCTGACATTTCAGGCTCTAACTTCAAAAATCATGCAAAACACTTCTAACACCTTCAGATATGTTTCTCTGTGTTGCAAAATAGGTTTTATTCATGCACAGACTGCAATATTAAAGTGGGACCAAGATTCAGCTTGCATTGCTGGAAACAAGTTTGTTCTGCGCTGAAACGCTGTTTCCTGACATTTCAGGCTCTAACTTCAAAAATCATGCAAAACACTTCTAACACCTTCAGATATGTTTCTCTGTGTTGCAAAATAGGTTTTATTCATGCACAGACTGATATTTTAAAGTGGGACTAAGATTCAGCTTGCATTGCTGGAACCAAGTTTGTTCTGCGCTGAAACGCTGTTTTCTGACATTTCAGGCTCTAACTTCAAAAATCATGCAAAACACTTCTAATACCTTCAGATATGTTTCTCTGTGTTGCAAAATAGGTTTTATTCATGCACAGACTGCAATATTAAAGTGGGACAGAGATTCAGCTTGCATTGCTTGAAACAAGTTTGTTCTGCACTGAAACGCTGTTTTCTGACATTTCAGGCTCTAACTTCAAAAATCATGCAAAACACTTCTAACACCTTCAGATATGTTTCTCTGTGTTGCAAAATAGGTTTTATTTATGCACAGACTGATATTTTAAAGTGGGACCGAGATTCAGCTTGTATTGCTGGAACCAAGTTTGTTCTGCGCTGAAACGCTGTTTTCTGACATTTCAGGCTCTAACTTCAAAAATCATGCAAAACACTTCTAACACCTTCAGATATGTTTCTCTGTGTTGCAAAATAGGTTTTATTCATGCACAGACTGATATTTTAAAGTGGGACCAAGATTCAGCTTGCATTGCTGGAAACAAGTTTGTTCTGCGCTGAAACGCTGTTTTCTGACATTTCAGGCTCTAACTTCAAAAATCATGCAAAACACTTCTAACACCTTCAGATATGTTTCTCTGTGTTGCAAAATAGGTTTTATTCATGCACAGACTGATATTTTAAAGTGGGACCAAGATTCAGCTTGCATTGCTGGAAACAAGTTTGTTCTGCGCTGAAACGCTGTTTTCTGACATTTCAGGGTTTAACTTCAAAAATCATGCAAAACACTTCTAACACCTTCAGATATGTTTCTCTGTGTTGCAAAATAGGTTTTATTCATGCACAGACTGCAATATTAAAGTGGGACAGAGATTCAGCTTGCATTGCTTGAAACAAGTTTGTTCAGCACTGAAACGCTGTTTCCTGACATTTCAGGCTCTAACTTCAAAAATCATGCAAAACACTTCTAACACCTTCAGATATGTTTCTCTGTGTTGCAAAATAGGTTTTATTCATGCACAGACTGATATTTTAAAGTGGGACCAAGATTCAGCTTGCATTGCTGGAACCAAGTTTGTTCTGCGCTGAAACGCTGTTTTCTGACACTTCAGGCTCTAACTTCAAAAGTCATGCAAAACACTTCTAACACCTTCAGATATGTTTCTCTGTGTTGCAAAATAGGTTTTTTTCATGCACAGACTGATATTTTAAAGTGGGACCAAGATTCTGCTTGCATTGCTGGAACCAAGTTTGTTTTGCGCTGAAACGCTGATTTCTGACATTTCAGGCTCTAACTTCAAAAATCATGCAAAACACTTCTAACACCTTCAGATATGTTTCTCTGTGTTGCAAAATAGGTTTTATTCATGCACAGACTGATATTTTAAAGTGGGACCAAGATTCAGCTTGCATTGCTGGAAACAAGTTTGTTCTGCGCTGAAACGCTGTTTTCTGACATTTCAGGCTCTAACTTCAAAAATCATGCAAAACACTTCTAACACCTTCAGATATGTTTCTCTGTGTTGCAAAATAGGTTTTATTCATGCACAGACTGATATTTTAAAGTGGGACCAAGATTCAGCTTGCATTGCTGGAAACAAGTTTGTTCTGCGCTGAAACGCTGTTTTCTGACATTTCAGGGTTTAACTTCAAAAATCATGCAAAACACTTCTAACACCTTCAGATATGTTTCTCTGTGTTGCAAAATAGGTTTTATTCATGCACAGACTGCAATATTAAAGTGGGACAGAGATTCAGCTTGCATTGCTTGAAACAAGTTTGTTCAGCACTGAAACGCTGTTTCCTGACATTTCAGGCTCTAACTTCAAAAATCATGCAAAACACTTCTAACACCTTCAGATATGTTTCTCTGTGTTGCAAAATAGGTTTTATTCATGCACAGACTGATATTTTAAAGTGGGACCAAGATTCAGCTTGCATTGCTGGAACCAAGTTTGTTCTGCGCTGAAACGCTGTTTTCTGACACTTCAGGCTCTACCTTCAAAAATCATGCAAAACACTTCTAACACCTTCAGATATGTTTCTCTGTGTTGCAAAATAGGTTTTATTCATGCACAGACTGCAATATTAAAGTGGGACAGAGATTCCGCTTGCATTGCTTGAAACAATTTGTTCTGCACTGAAACGCTGTTTTCTGACACTTCAGGCTCTAACTTCAAAAATCATGCAAAACACTTCTAACACCTTCAGATATGTTTCTCTGTGTTGCAAAATAGGTTTTATTCATGCACAGACTGATATTTTATAGTGGGACCAAGATTCAGCTTGCATTGCAGGAACCAAGTTTGTTCTGCGCTGAAACGCTGTTTTCTGACATTTCAGGCTCTAACTTCAAAAATCATGCAAAACACTTCTAACACCTTCAGATATGTTTCTCTGTGTTGCAAAATAGGTTTTATTCATGCACAGACTGATATTTTAAAGTGGGACCAAGATTCAGCTTGCATTGCTGGAACCAAGTTTGTTCTGCGCTGAAACGCTGTTTTCTGACATTTCAGGCTCTAACTTCAAAAATCATGCAAAACACTTCTAACACCTTCAGATATGTTTCTCTGTGTTGCAAAATAGGTTTTATTCATGCACAGACTGATATTTTAAAGTGGGACCAAGATTCAGCTTGCATTGCTGGAAACAAGTTTGTTCTGCGCTGAAACGCTGTTTTCTGACATTTCAGGGTCTAACTTCAAAAATCATGCAAAACACTTCTAACACCTTCAGATATGTTTCTCTGTGTTGCAAAATAGGTTTTATTCATGCACAGACTGCAATATTAAAGTGGGACAGAGATTCAGCTTGCATTGCTTGAAACAAGTTTGTTCAGCACTGAAACGCTGTTTCCTGACATTTCAGGCTCTAACTTCAAAAATCATGCAAAACACTTCTAACACTTTCAGATATGTTTCTCTGTGTTGCAAAATAGGTTTTATTCATGCACAGACTGATATTTTAAAGTGGGACCAAGATTCAGCTTGCATTGCTGGAACCAAGTTTGTTCTGCGCTGAAACGCTGTTTTCTGACACTTCAGGCTCTAACTTCAAAAGTCATGCAAAACACTTCTAACACCTTCAGATATGTTTCTCTGTGTTGCAAAATAGTTTTTTTTCATGCACAGACTGATATTTTAAAGTGGGACCAAGATTCTGCTTGCATTGCTGGAACCAAGTTTGTTTTGCGCTGAAACGCTGATTTCTGACATTTCAGGCTCTAACTTCAAAAATCATGCAAAACACTTCTAACACCTTCAGATATGTTTCTCTGTGTTGCAAAATAGGTTTTATTCATGCACAGACTGATATTTTAAAGTGGGACCAAGATTCAGCTTGCATTGCTGGAAACAAGTTTGTTCTGCGCTGAAACGCTGTTTTCTGACACTTCAGGCTCTAACTTCAAAAATCATGCAAAACACTTCTAACACCTTCAGATATGTTTCTCTGTGTTGAAAAATAGGTTTTATTCATGCACAGACTGATATTTTAAAGTGGGACCAAGATTCAGCTTGCATTGCTGGAAACAAGTTTGTTCTGCGCTGAAACGCTGTTTTCTGACATTTCAGGCTCTAACTTCAAAAATCATGCAAAACACTTCTAACACCTTCAGATATGTTTCTCTGTGTTGCAAAATAGGTTTTATTCATGCACAGACTGCAATATTAAAGTGGGACAGAGATTCAGCTTGCATTGCTTGAAACAAGTTTGTTCAGCACTGAAACGCTGTTTCCTGACATTTCAGGCTCTAACTTCAAAAATCATGCAAAACACTTCTAACACCTTCAGATATGTTTCTCTGTGTTGCAAAATAAGTTTTATTCATGCACAGACTGATATTTTAAAGTGGGACCAAGATTCAGCTTGCATTGCTGGAACCAAGTTTGTTCTGCGCTGAAACGCTGTTTTCTGACACTTCAGGCTCTAACTTCAAAAATCATGCAAAACACTTCTAACACCTTCAGATATGTTTCTCTGTGTTGCAAAATAGGTTTTATTCATGCACAGACTGCAATATTAAAGTGGGACAGAGATTCAGCTTGCATTGCTTGAAACAAGTTTGTTCTGCACTGAAACGCTGTTTCCTGACATTTCAGGCTCTAACTTCAAAAATCATGCAAAACACTTCTAACACCTTCAGATATGTTTCTCTGTGTTGCAAAATAGGTTTTATTCATGCACAGACTGCAATATTAAAGTGGGACAGAGATTCAGCTTGCATTGCTTGAAACAAGTTTGTTCTGCACTGAAACGCTGTTTCCTGACATTTCAGGCTCTAACTTCAAAAATCATGCAAAACACTTCTAACACCTTCAGATATGTTTCTCTGTGTTGCAAAATAGGTTTTTATCATGCACAGACTGATATTTTAAAGTGGGACCAAGATTCAGCTTGCATTGCTGGAACCAAGTTTGTTTTGCGCTGAAACGCTGTTTTCTGACATTTCAGGCTCTAACTTCAAAAATCATGCAAAACACCTCTAACACCTTCAGATATGTTTCTCTGTGTTGCAAAATAGGTTTTATTCATGCACAGACTGATATTTTAAAGTGGGACCAAGATTCAGCTTGCATTGCTGGAAACAAGTTTGTTCTGCGCTGAAACGCTGTTTTCTGACATTTCAGGCTCTAACTTCAAAAATCATGCAAAACACTTCTAACACCTTCAGATATGTTTCTCTGTGTTGCAAAATAGGTTTTATTCATGCACAGACTGATATTTTAAAGTGGGACCAAGATTCAGCTTGCATTGCTGGAAACAAGTTTGTTCTGCGCTGAAACGCTGTTTTCTGACATTTCAGGCTCTAACTTCAAAAATCATGCAAAACACTTCTAACACCTTCAGATATGTTTCTCTGTGTTGCAAAATAGGTTTTATTCATGCACAGACTGCAATATTAAAGTGGGACAGAGATTCAGCTTGCATTGCTTGAAACAAGTTTGTTCAGCACTGAAACGCTGTTTCCTGACATTTCAGGCTCTAACTTCAAAAATCATGCAAAACACTTCTAACACCTTCAGATATGTTTCTCTGTGTTGCAAAATAGGTTTTATTCATGCACAGACTGCAATATTAAAGTGGGACAGAGATTCAGCTTGCATTGCTTGAAACAAGTTTGTTCTGCACTGAAACGCTGTTTTCTGACATTTCAGGCTCTAACTTCAAAAATCATGCAAAACACTTCTAACACCTTCAGATATGTTTCTCTGTGTTGCAAAATAGGTTTTATTCATGCACAGACTGATATTTTAAAGTGGGACCAAGATTCAGCTTGCATTGCTGGAACCAAATTTGTTCTGCACTGAAACGCTGTTTTCTGACACTTCAGGCTCTAACTTCAAAAATGATGCAAAACACTTCTAACACCTTCAGATATGTTTCTCTGTGTTGCAAAATAGGTTTTATTCATGCACAGACTGCAATATTACAGTGGGACAGAGATTCAGCTTGCATTGCTTGAAACAAGTTTGTTCTGCACTGAAACGCTGTTTTCTGACATTTCAGGCTCTAACTTCAAAAATCATGCAAAACACTTCTAACACCTTCAAATATGTTTCTCTGTGTTGCAAAATAGGTTTTATTCATGCACAGACTGCAATATTAAAGTGGGACAGAGATTCAGCTTGCATTGCTTGAAACAAGTTTGTTCTGCACTGAAACGCTGTTTTCTGACATTTCAGGCTCTAACTTCAAAAATCATGCAAAACACTTCTAACACCTTCAGATATGTTTCTCTGTGTTGCAAAATAGGTTTTATTCATGCACAGACTGATATTTTAAAGTGGGACCAAGATTCAGCTTGCATTGCTGGAACCAAATTTGTTCTGCACTGAAACGCTGTTTTCTGACACTTCAGGCTCTAACTTCAAAAATGATGCAAAACACTTCTAACACCTTCAGATATGTTTCTCTGTGTTGCAAAATAGGTTTTATTCATGCACAGACTGCAATATTACAGTGGGACAGAGATTCAGCTTGCATTGCTTGAAACAAGTTTGTTCTGCACTGAAACGCTGTTTTCTGACATTTCAGGCTCTAACTTCAAAAATCATGCAAAACACTTCTAACACCTTCAAATATGTTTCTCTGTGTTGCAAAATAGGTTTTATTCATGCACAGACTGCAATATTAAAGTGGGACAGAGATTCAGCTTGCATTGCTTGAAACAAGTTTGTTCTGCACTGAAACGCTGTTTTCTGACATTTCAGGCTCTAACTTCAAAAATCATGCAAAACACTTCTAACACCTTCAGATATGTTTCTCTGTGTTGCAAAATAGGTTTTATTCATGCACAGACTGATATTTTATAGTGGGACCAAGATTCAGCTTGCATTGCAGGAACCAAGTTTGTTCTGCGCTGAAACGCTGTTTTCTGACATTTCAGGCTCTAACTTCAAAAATCATGCAAAACACTTCTAACACCTTCAGATATGTTTCTCTGTGTTGCAAAATAGGTTTTATTCATGCACAGACTGATATTTTATAGTGGGACCAAGATTCAGCTTGCATTGCAGGAACCAAGTTTGTTCTGCGCTGAAACGCTGTTTTCTGACATTTCAGGCTCTAACTTCAAAAATCATGCAAAACACTTCTAACACCTTCAGATATGTTTCTCTGTGTTGCAAAATAGGTTTTATTCATGCACAGACTGATATTTTAAAGTGGGACCAAGATTCAGCTTGCATTGCTGGAACCAAGTTTGTTCTGCGCTGAAACGCTGTTTTCTGACATTTCAGGCTCTAACTTCAAAAATCATGCAAAACACTTCTAACACCTTCAGATATGTTTCTCTGTGTTGCAAAATAGGTTTTATTCATACACAGACTGATATTTTAAAGTGGGACCAAGATTCAGCTTGCATTGCTGGAAACAAGTTTGTTCTGCGCTGAAACGCTGTTTTCTGACATTTCAGGGTCTAACTTCAAAAATCATGCAAAACACTTCTAACACCTTCAGATATGTTTCTCTGTGTTGCAAAATAGGTTTTATTCATGCACAGACAGCAATATTAAAGTGGGACAGAGATTCAGCTTGCATTGCTTGAAACAAGTTTGTTCAGCACTGAAACGCTGTTTCCTGACATTTCAGGCTCTAACTTCAAAAATCATGCAAAACACTTCTAACACCTTCAGATATGTTTCTCTGTGTTGCAAAATAGGTTTTATTCATGCACAGACTGATATTTTAAAGTGGGACCAAGATTCAGCTTGCATTGCTGGAACCAAGTTTGTTCTGCGCTGAAACGCTGTTTTCTGACACTTCAGGCTCTAACTTCAAAAGTCATGCAAAACACTTCTAACACCTTCAGATATGTTTCTCTGTGTTGCAAAATAGGTTTTTTTCATGCACAGACTGATATTTTAAAGTGGGACCAAGATTCTGCTTGCATTGCTGGAACCAAGTTTGTTTTGCGCTGAAACGCTGATTTCTGACATTTCAGGCTCTAACTTCAAAAATCATGCAAAACACTTCTAACACCTTCAGATATGTTTCTCTGTGTTGCAAAATAGGTTTTATTCATGCACAGACTGATATTTTAAAGTGGGACCAAGATTCAGCTTGCATTGCTGGAAACAAGTTTGTTCTGCGCTGAAACGCTGTTTTCTGACATTTCAGGCTCTAACTTCAAAAATCATGCAAAACACTTCTAACACCTTCAGATATGTTTCTCTGTGTTGAAAAATAGGTTTTATTCATGCACAGACTGATATTTTAAAGTGGGACCAAGATTCAGCTTGCATTGCTGGAAACAAGTTTGTTCTGCGCTGAAACGCTGTTTTCTGACATTTCAGGCTCTAACTTCAAAAATCATGCAAAACACTTCTAACACCTTCAGATATGTTTCTCTGTGTTGCAAAATAGGTTTTATTCATGCACAGACTGCAATATTAAAGTGGGACAGAGATTCAGCTTGCATTGCTTGAAACAAGTTTGTTCAGCACTGAAACGCTGTTTCCTGACATTTCAGGCTCTAACTTCAAAAATCATGCAAAACACTTCTAACACCTTCAGATATGTTTCTCTGTGTTGCAAAATAAGTTTTATTCATGCACAGACTGATATTTTAAAGTGGGACCAAGATTCAGCTTGCATTGCTGGAACCAAGTTTGTTCTGCGCTGAAACGCTGTTTTCTGACACTTCAGGCTCTAACTTCAAAAATCATGCAAAACACTTCTAACACCTTCAGATATGTTTCTCTGTGTTGCAAAATAGGTTTTATTCATGCACAGACTGCAATATTAAAGTGGGACAGAGATTCAGCTTGCATTGCTTGAAACAAGTTTGTTCTGCACTGAAACGCTGTTTCCTGACATTTCAGGCTCTAACTTCAAAAATCATGCAAAACACTTCTAACACCTTCAGATATGTTTCTCTGTGTTGCAAAATAGGTTTTATTCATGCACAGACTGCAATATTAAAGTGGGACAGAGATTCAGCTTGCATTGCTTGAAACAAGTTTGTTCTGCACTGAAACGCTGTTTCCTGACATTTCAGGCTCTAACTTCAAAAATCATGCAAAACACTTCTAACACCTTCAGATATGTTTCTCTGTGTTGCAAAATAGGTTTTTATCATGCACAGACTGATATTTTAAAGTGGGACCAAGATTCAGCTTGCATTGCTGGAACCAAGTTTGTTTTGCGCTGAAACGCTGTTTTCTGACATTTCAGGCTCTAACTTCAAAAATCATGCAAAACACCTCTAACACCTTCAGATATGTTTCTCTGTGTTGCAAAATAGGTTTTATTCATGCACAGACTGATATTTTAAAGTGGGACCAAGATTCAGCTTGCATTGCTGGAAACAAGTTTGTTCTGCGCTGAAACGCTGTTTTCTGACATTTCAGGCTCTAACTTCAAAAATCATGCAAAACACTTCTAACACCTTCAGATATGTTTCTCTGTGTTGCAAAATAGGTTTTATTCATGCACAGACTGATATTTTAAAGTGGGACCAAGATTCAGCTTGCATTGCTGGAAACAAGTTTGTTCTGCGCTGAAACACTGTTTTCTGACATTTCAGGCTCTAACTTCAAAAATCATGCAAAACACTTCTAACACCTTCAGATATGTTTCTCTGTGTTGCAAAATAGGTTTTATTCATGCACAGACTGCAATATTAAAGTGGGACAGAGATTCAGCTTGCATTGCTTGAAACAAGTTTGTTCAGCACTGAAACGCTGTTTCCTGACATTTCAGGCTCTAACTTCAAAAATCATGCAAAACACTTCTAACACCTTCAGATATGTTTCTCTGTGTTGCAAAATAGGTTTTATTCATGCACAGACTGCAATATTAAAGTGGGACAGAGATTCAGCTTGCATTGCTTGAAACAAGTTTGTTCTGCACTGAAACGCTGTTTTCTGACATTTCAGGCTCTAACTTCAAAAATCATGCAAAACACTTCTAACACCTTCAGATATGTTTCTCTGTGTTGCAAAATAGGTTTTATTCATGCACAGACTGATATTTTAAAGTGGGACCAAGATTCAGCTTGCATTGCTGGAACCAAATTTGTTCTGCACTGAAACGCTGTTTTCTGACACTTCAGGCTCTAACTTCAAAAATGATGCAAAACACTTCTAACACCTTCAGATATGTTTCTCTGTGTTGCAAAATAGGTTTTATTCATGCACAGACTGCAATATTACAGTGGGACAGAGATTCAGCTTGCATTGCTTGAAACAAGTTTGTTCTGCACTGAAACGCTGTTTTCTGACATTTCAGGCTCTAACTTCAAAAATCATGCAAAACACTTCTAACACCTTCAAATATGTTTCTCTGTGTTGCAAAATAGGTTTTATTCATGCACAGACTGCAATATTAAAGTGGGACAGAGATTCAGCTTGCATTGCTTGAAACAAGTTTGTTCTGCACTGAAACGCTGTTTTCTGACATTTCAGGCTCTAACTTCAAAAATCATGCAAAACACTTCTAACACCTTCAGATATGTTTCTCTGTGTTGCAAAATAGGTTTTATTCATGCACAGACTGATATTTTAAAGTGGGACCAAGATTCAGCTTGCATTGCTGGAACCAAATTTGTTCTGCACTGAAACGCTGTTTTCTGACACTTCAGGCTCTAACTTCAAAAATGATGCAAAACACTTCTAACACCTTCAGATATGTTTCTCTGTGTTGCAAAATAGGTTTTATTCATGCACAGACTGCAATATTACAGTGGGACAGAGATTCAGCTTGCATTGCTTGAAACAAGTTTGTTCTGCACTGAAACGCTGTTTTCTGACATTTCAGGCTCTAACTTCAAAAATCATGCAAAACACTTCTAACACCTTCAGATATGTTTCTCTGTGTTGCAAAATAGGTTTTATTCATGCACAGACTGATATTTTAAAGTGGGACCAAGATTCAGCTTGCATTGCTGGAACCAAATTTGTTCTGCGCTGAAACGCTGTTTTCTGACACTTCAGGCTCTAACTTCAAAAATCATGCAAAACACTTCTCAGACCTTCAGATATGTTTCTCTGTGTTGCAAAATAGGTTTTATTCATGCACAGACTGCAATATTAAAGTGGGACAGAGATTCAGCTTGCATTGCTTGAAACAATTTGTTCTGCACTGAAACGCTGTTTTCTGACACTTCAGGCTCTAACTTCAAAAATCATGCAAAACACTTCTAACACCTTCAGATATGTTTCTCTGTGTTGCAAAATAGGTTTTATTCATGCACAGACTGATATTTTAAAGTGGGACCAAGATGCAGCTTGCATTGCTGGAACCAAGTTTGTTCTGCGCTGAAACGCTGTTTCCTGACATTTCAGGCTCTAACTTCAAAAATCATGCAAAACACTTCTAACACCTTCAGATATGTTTCTCTGTGTTGCAAAATAGGTTTTTATCATGCACAGACTGATATTTTAAAGTGGGACCAAGATTCAGCTTGCATTGCTGGAACCAAGTTTGTTTTGCGCTGAAACGCTGTTTTCTGACATTTCAGGCTCTAACTTCAAAAATCATGCAAAACACCTCTAACACCTTCAGATATGTTTCTCTGTGTTGCAAAATAGGTTTTATTCATGCACAGACTGATATTTTAAAGTGGGACCAAGATTCAGCTTGCATTGCTGGAAACAAGTTTGTTCTGCGCTGAAACGCTGTTTTCTGACATTTCAGGCTTTAACTTCAAAAATCATGCAAAACACTTCTAACACCTTCAGATATGTTTCTCTGTGTTGCAAAATAGGTTTTATTCATGCACAGACTGATATTTTAAAGTGGGACCAAGATTCAGCTTGCATTGCTGGAAACAAGTTTGTTCTGCGCTGAAACGCTGTTTTCTGACATTTCAGGCTCTAACTTCAAAAATCATGCAAAACACTTCTAACACCTTCAGATATGTTTCTCTGTGTTGCAAAATAGGTTTTATTCATGCACAGACTGCAATATTAAAGTGGGACAGAGATTCAGCTTGCATTGCTTGAAACAAGTTTGTTCAGCACTGAAACGCTGTTTCCTGACATTTCAGGCTCTAACTTCAAAAATCATGCAAAACACTTCTAACACCTTCAGATATGTTTCTCTGTGTTGCAAAATAGGTTTTATTCATGCACAGACTGATATTTTAAAGTGGGACCAAGATTCAGCTTGCATTGCTGGAACCAAATTTGTTCTGCACTGAAACGCTGTTTTCTGACACTTCAGGCTCTAACTTCAAAAATGATGCAAAACACTTCTAACACCTTCAGATATGTTTCTCTGTGTTGCAAAATAGGTTTTATTCATGCACAGACTGCAATATTACAGTGGGACAGAGATTCAGCTTGCATTGCTTGAAACAAGTTTGTTCTGCACTGAAACGCTGTTTTCTGACATTTCAGGCTCTAACTTCAAAAATCATGCAAAACACTTCTAACACCTTCAAATATGTTTCTCTGTGTTGCAAAATAGGTTTTATTCATGCACAGACTGCAATATTAAAGTGGGACAGAGATTCAGCTTGCATTGCTTGAAACAAGTTTGTTCTGCACTGAAACGCTGTTTTCTGACATTTCAGGCTCTAACTTCAAAAATCATGCAAAACACTTCTAACACCTTCAGATATGTTTCTCTGTGTTGCAAAATAGGTTTTATTCATGCACAGACTGATATTTTAAAGTGGGACCAAGATTCAGCTTGCATTGCTGGAACCAAATTTGTTCTGCGCTGAAACGCTGTTTTCTGACACTTCAGGCTCTAACTTCAAAAATCATGCAAAACACTTCTCAGACCTTCAGATATGTTTCTCTGTGTTGCAAAATAGGTTTTATTCATGCACAGACTGCAATATTACAGTGGGACAGAGATTCAGCTTGCATTGCTTGAAACAAGTTTGTTCTGCACTGAAACGCTGTTTTCTGACATTTCAGGCTCTAACTTCAAAAATCATGCAAAACACTTCTAACACCTTCAAATATGTTTCTCTGTGTTGCAAAATAGGTTTTATTCATGCACAGACTGCAATATTAAAGTGGGACAGAGATTCAGCTTGCATTGCTTGAAACAAGTTTGTTCTGCACTGAAACGCTGTTTTCTGACATTTCAGGCTCTAACTTCAAAAATCATGCAAAACACTTCTAACACCTTCAGATATGTTTCTCTGTGTTGCAAAATAGGTTTTATTCATGCACAGACTGATATTTTAAAGTGGGACCAAGATTCAGCTTGCATTGCTGGAACCAAATTTGTTCTGCACTGAAACGCTGTTTTCTGACACTTCAGGCTCTAACTTCAAAAATGATGCAAAACACTTCTAACACCTTCAGATATGTTTCTCTGTGTTGCAAAATAGGTTTTATTCATGCACAGACTGCAATATTACAGTGGGACAGAGATTCAGCTTGCATTGCTTGAAACAAGTTTGTTCTGCACTGAAACGCTGTTTTCTGACATCTCAGGCTCTAACTTCAAAAATCATGCAAAACACTTCTAACACCTTCAAATATGTTTCTCTGTGTTGCAAAATAGGTTTTATTCATGCACAGACTGCAATATTAAAGTGGGACAGAGATTCAGCTTGCATTGCTTGAAACAAGTTTGTTCTGCACTGAAACGCTGTTTTCTGACATTTCAGGCTCTAACTTCAAAAATCATGCAAAACACTTCTAACACCTTCAGATATGTTTCTCTGTGTTGCAAAATAGGTTTTATTCATGCACAGACTGATATTTTAAAGTGGGACCAAGATTCAGCTTGCATTGCTGGAACCAAATTTGTTCTGCGCTGAAACGCTGTTTTCTGACACTTCAGGCTCTAACTTCAAAAATCATGCAAAACACTTCTCAGACCTTCAGATATGTTTCTCTGTGTTGCAAAATAGGTTTTATTCATGCACAGACTGCAATATTAAAGTGGGACAGAGATTCAGCTTGCATTGCTTGAAACAATTTGTTCTGCACTGAAACGCTGTTTTCTGACACTTCAGGCTCTAACTTCAAAAATCATGCAAAACACTTCTAACACCTTCAGATATGTTTCTCTGTGTTGCAAAATAGGTTTTATTCATGCACAGACTGATATTTTAAAGTGGGACCAAGATGCAGCTTGCATTGCTGGAACCAAGTTTGTTCTGCGCTGAAACGCTGTTTCCTGACATTTCAGGCTCTAACTTCAAAAATCATGCAAAACACTTCTAACACCTTCAGATATGTTTCTCTGTGTTGCAAAATAGGTTTTTATCATGCACAGACTGATATTTTAAAGTGGGACCAAGATTCAGCTTGCATTGCTGGAACCAAGTTTGTTTTGCGCTGAAACGCTGTTTTCTGACATTTCAGGCTCTAACTTCAAAAATCATGCAAAACACCTCTAACACCTTCAGATATGTTTCTCTGTGTTGCAAAATAGGTTTTATTCATGCACAGACTGATATTTTAAAGTGGGACCAAGATTCAGCTTGCATTGCTGGAAACAAGTTTGTTCTGCGCTGAAACGCTGTTTTCTGACATTTCAGGCTTTAACTTCAAAAATCATGCAAAACACTTCTAACACCTTCAGATATGTTTCTCTGTGTTGCAAAATAGGTTTTATTCATGCACAGACTGATATTTTAAAGTGGGACCAAGATTCAGCTTGCATTGCTGGAACCAAGTTTGTTCTGCGCTGAAACGCTGTTTTCTGACATTTCAGGCTCTAACTTCAAAAATCATGCAAAACACTTCTAACACCTTCAGATATGTTTCTCTGTGTTGCAAAATAGGTTTTATTCATGCACAGACTGCAATATTAAAGTGGGACAGAGATTCAGCTTGCATTGCTTGAAACAAGTTTGTTCAGCACTGAAACGCTGTTTCCTGACATTTCAGGCTCTAACTTCAAAAATCATGCAAAACACTTCTAACACCTTCAGATATGTTTCTCTGTGTTGCAAAATAGGTTTTATTCATGCACAGACTGCAATATTAAAGTGGGACAGAGATTCAGCTTGCATTGCTTGAAACAAGTTTGTTCTGCACTGAAACGCTGTTTTCTGACATTTCAGGCTCTAACTTCAAAAATCATGCAAAACACTTCTAACACCTTCAGATATGTTTCTCTGTGTTGCAAAATAGGTTTTATTCATGCACAGACTGATATTTTAAAGTGGGACCAAGATTCAGCTTGCATTGCTGGAACCAAATTTGTTCTGCACTGAAACGCTGTTTTCTGACACTTCAGGCTCTAACTTCAAAAATGATGCAAAACACTTCTAACACCTTCAGATATGTTTCTCTGTGTTGCAAAATAGGTTTTATTCATGCACAGACTGCAATATTACAGTGGGACAGAGATTCAGCTTGCATTGCTTGAAACAAGTTTGTTCTGCACTGAAACGCTGTTTTCTGACATTTCAGGCTCTAACTTCAAAAATCATGCAAAACACTTCTAACACCTTCAAATATGTTTCTCTGTGTTGCAAAATAGGTTTTATTCATGCACAGACTGCAATATTAAAGTGGGACAGAGATTCAGCTTGCATTGCTTGAAACAAGTTTGTTCTGCACTGAAACGCTGTTTTCTGACATTTCAGGCTCTAACTTCAAAAATCATGCAAAACACTTCTAACACCTTCAGATATGTTTCTCTGTGTTGCAAAATAGGTTTTATTCATGCACAGACTGATATTTTAAAGTGGGACCAAGATTCAGCTTGCATTGCTGGAACCAAATTTGTTCTGCGCTGAAACGCTGTTTTCTGACACTTCAGGCTCTAACTTCAAAAATCATGCAAAACACTTCTCAGACCTTCAGATATGTTTCTCTGTGTTGCAAAATAGGTTTTATTCATGCACAGACTGCAATATTAAAGTGGGACAGAGATTCAGCTTGCATTGCTTGAAACAATTTGTTCTGCACTGAAACGCTGTTTTCTGACACTTCAGGCTCTAACTTCAAAAATCATGCAAAACACTTCTAACACCTTCAGATATGTTTCTCTGTGTTGCAAAATAGGTTTTATTCATGCACAGACTGCAATATTAAAGTGGGACAGAGATTCAGCTTGCATTGCTTGAAACAAGTTTGTTCTGCACTGAAACGCTGTTTTCTGACATTTCAGGCTCTAACTTCAAAAATCATGCAAAACACTTCTAACACCTTCAGATATGTTTCTCTGTGTTGCAAAATAGGTTTTATTCATGCACAGACTGCAATATTACAGTGGGACAGAGATTCAGCTTGCATTGCTTGAAACAAGTTTGTTCTGCACTGAAACGCTGTTTTCTGACATTTCAGGCTCTAATTTCAAAAATCATGCAAAACACTTCTAACACCTTCAAATATGTTTCTCTGTGTTGCAAAATAGGTTTTATTCATGCACAGACTGCAATATTAAAGTGGGACAGAGATTCAGCTTGCATTGCTTGAAACAAGTTTGTTCTGCACTGAAACGCTGTTTTCTGACATTTCAGGCTCTAACTTCAAAAATCATGCAAAACACTTCTAACACCTTCAGATATGTTTCTCTGTGTTGCAAAATAGGTTTTATTCATGCACAGACTGATATTTTAAAGTGGGACCAAGATTCAGCTTGCATTGCTGGAACCAAATTTGTTCTGCGCTGAAACGCTGTTTTCTGACACTTCAGGCTCTAACTTCAAAAATCATGCAAAACACTTCTAACACCTTCAGATATGTTTCTCTGTGTTGCAAAATAGGTTTTATTCATGCACAGACTGCAATATTACAGTGGGACAGAGATTCAGCTTGCATTGCTTGAAACAAGTTTGTTCTGCACTGAAACGCTGTTTTCTGACATTTCAGGCTCTAACTTCAAAAATCATGCAAAACACTTCTAACACCTTCAAATATGTTTCTCTGTGTTGCAAAATAGGTTTTATTCATGCACAGACTGCAATATTAAAGTGGGACAGAGATTCAGCTTGCATTGCTTGAAACAAGTTTGTTCTGCACTGAAACGCTGTTTTCTGACATTTCAGGCTCTAACTTCAAAAATCATGCAAAACACTTCTAACACCTTCAGATATGTTTCTCTGTGTTGCAAAATAGGTTTTATTCATGCACAGACTGATATTTTAAAGTGGGACCAAGATTCAGCTTGCATTGCTGGAACCAAATTTGTTCTGCGCTGAAACGCTGTTTTCTGACACTTCAGGCTCTAACTTCAAAAATCATGCAAAACACTTCTCAGACCTTCAGATATGTTTCTCTGTGTTGCAAAATAGGTTTTATTCATGCACAGACTGCAATATTAAAGTGGGACAGAGATTCAGCTTGCATTGCTTGAAACAATTTGTTCTGCACTGAAACGCTGTTTTCTGACACTTCAGGCTCTAACTTCAAAAATCATGCAAAACACTTCTAACACCTTCAGATATGTTTCTCTGTGTTGCAAAATAGGTTTTATTCATGCACAGACTGCAATATTAAAGTGGGACAGAGATTCAGCTTGCATTGCTTGAAACAAGTTTGTTCTGCACTGAAACGCTGTTTTCTGACATTTCAGGCTTTAACTTCAAAAATCATGCAAAACACTTCTAACACCTTCAGATATGTTTCTCTGTGTTGCAAAATAGGTTTTATTCATGCACAGACTGATATTTTAAAGTGGGACCAAGATTCAGCTTGCATTGCTGGAAACAAGTTTGTTCTGCGCTGAAACGCTGTTTTCTGACATTTCAGGCTCTAACTTCAAAAATCATGCAAAACACTTCTAACACCTTCAGATATGTTTCTCTGTGTTGCAAAATAGGTTTTATTCATGCACAGACTGCAATATTAAAGTGGGACAGAGATTCAGCTTGCATTGCTTGAAACAAGTTTGTTCAGCACTGAAACGCTGTTTCCTGACATTTCAGGCTCTAACTTCAAAAATCATGCAAAACACTTCTAACACCTTCAGATATGTTTCTCTGTGTTGCAAAATAGGTTTTATTCATGCACAGACTGCAATATTAAAGTGGGACAGAGATTCAGCTTGCATTGCTTGAAACAAGTTTGTTCTGCACTGAAACGCTGTTTTCTGACATTTCAGGCTCTAACTTCAAAAATCATGCAAAACACTTCTAACACCTTCAGATATGTTTCTCTGTGTTGCAAAATAGGTTTTATTCATGCACAGACTGATATTTTAAAGTGGGACCAAGATTCAGCTTGCATTGCTGGAACCAAATTTGTTCTGCACTGAAACGCTGTTTTCTGACACTTCAGGCTCTAACTTCAAAAATGATGCAAAACACTTCTAACACCTTCAGATATGTTTCTCTGTGTTGCAAAATAGGTTTTATTCATGCACAGACTGCAATATTAAAGTGGGACAGAGATTCAGCTTGCATTGCTTGAAACAAGTTTGTTCTGCACTGAAACGCTGTTTCCTGACATTTCAGGCTCTAACTTCAAAAATCATGCAAAACACTTCTAACACCTTCAGATATGTTTCTCTGTGTTGCAAAATAGGTTTTATTCATGCACAAACTGATATTTTAAAGTGGGACCAAGATTCAGCTTGCATTGCTGGAACCAAGTTTGTTCTGCGCTGAAACGCTGTTTTCTGACACTTCAGGCTCTAACTTCAAAAATCATGCAAAACACTTCTAACACCTTCAGATATGTTTCTCTGTGTTGCAAAATAGGTTTTATTCATGCACAGACTGCAATATTAAAGTGGGACAGAGATTCAGCTTGCATTGCTTGAAACAAGTTTGTTCTGCACTGAAACGCTGTTTTCTGACATTTCAGGCTCTAACTTCAAAAATCATGCAAAACACTTCTAACACCTTCAGATAAGTTTCTCTGTGTTGCAAAATAGGTTTTATTCATGCACAGACTGATATTTTAAAGTGGGACCAAGATTCAGCTTGCATTGCTGGAAACAAGTTTGTTCTGCGCTGAAACGCTGTTTTCTGACATTTCAGGCTCTAACTTCAAAAATCATGCAAAACACTTCTAACACCTTCAGATATGTTTCTCTGTGTTGCAAAATAGGTTTTATTCATGCACAGACTGCAATATTAAAGTGGGACCAAGATTCAGCTTGCATTGCTGGAAACAAGTTTGTTCTGCGCTGAAACGCTGTTTCCTGACATTTCAGGCTCTAACTTCAAAAATCATGCAAAACACTTCTAACACCTTCAGATATGTTTCTCTGTGTTGCAAAATAGGTTTTATTCATGCACAGACTGATATTTTAAAGTGGGACTAAGATTCAGCTTGCATTGCTGGAACCAAGTTTGTTCTGCGCTGAAACGCTGTTTTCTGACATTTCAGGCTCTAACTTCAAAAATCATGCAAAACACTTCTAACACCTTCAGATATGTTTCTCTGTGTTGCAAAATTGGTTTTATTCATGCACAGACTGATATTTTAAAGTGGGACCAAGATTCAGCTTGCATTGCTGGAAACAAGTTTGTTCTGCGCTGAAACGCTGTTTTCTGACATTTCAGGGTTTAACTTCAAAAATCATGCAAAACACTTCTAACACCTTCAGATATGTTTCTCTGTGTTGCAAAATAGGTTTTATTCATGCACAGACTGCAATATTAAAGTGGGACAGAGATTCAGCTTGCATTGCTTGAAACAAGTTTGTTCTGCACTGAAACGCTGTTTCCTGACATTTCAGGCTCTAACTTCAAAAATCATGCAAAACACTTCTAACACCTTCAGATATGTTTCTCTGTGTTGCAAAATAGGTTTTATTCATGCACAGACTGATATTTTAAAGTGGGACCAAGATTCAGCTTGCATTGCTGGAACCAAGTTTGTTCTGCGCTGAAACGCTGTTTTCTGACATTTCAGGCTCTAACTTCAAAAATCATGCAAAACACTTCTAACACCTTCAGATATGTTTCTCTGTGTTGCAAAATAGGTTTTTTTCATGCACAGACTGATATTTTAAAGTGGGACCAAGATTCAGCTTGCATTGCTGGAACCAAGTTTGTTTTGCGCTGAAACGCTGTTTTCTGACATTTCAGGCTCTAACTTCAAAAATCATGCAAAACACTTCTAACACCTTCAGATATGTTTCTCTGTGTTGCAAAATAGGTTTTATTCATGCACAGACTGATATTTTAAAGTGGGACCAAGATTCAGCTTGCATTGCTGGAAACAAGTTTGTTCTGCGCTGAAACGCTGTTTTCTGACATTTCAGGCTCTATCTTCAAAAATCATGCAAAACACTTCTAACACCTTCAGATATGTTTCTCTGTGTTGCAAAATAGGTTTTATTCATGCACAGACTGATATTTTAAAGTGGGACCAAGATTCAGCTTGCATTGCTGGAAACAAGTTTGTTCTGCGCTGAAACGCTGTTTTCTGACATTTCAGGCTCTAACTTCAAAAATCATGCAAAACACTTCTAACACCTTCAGATATGTTTCTCTGTGTTGCAAAATAGGTTTTATTCATGCACAGACTGATATTTTAAAGTGGGACCAAGATTCAGCTTGCATTGCTGGAAACAAGTTTGTTCTGCGCTGAAACGCTGTTTTCTGACATTTCAGGGTCTAACTTCAAAAATCATGCAAAACACTTCTAACACCTTCAGATATGTTTCTCTGTGTTGCAAAATAGGTTTTATTCATGCACAGACTGCAATATTAAAGTGGGACAGAGATTCAGCTTGCATTGCTTGAAACAAGTTTGTTCTGCACTGAAACGCTGTTTACTGACATTTCAGGCTCTAACTTCAAAAATCATGCAAAACACTTCTAACACCTTCAGATATGTTTCTCTGTGTTGCAAAATAGGTTTTATTCATGCACAGACTGATATTTTAAAGTGGGACCAAGATTCAGCTTGCATTGCTGGAAACAAGTTTGTTCTGCGCTGAAACGCTGTTTTCTGACATTTCAGGGTTTAACTTCAAAAATCATGCAAAACACTTCTAACACCTTCAGATATGTTTCTCTGTGTTGCAAAATAGGTTTTATTCATGCACAGACTGCAATATTAAAGTGGGACAGAGATTCAGCTTGCATTGCTTGAAACAAGTTTGTTCTGCACTGAAACGCTGTTTCCTGACAATTCAGGCTCTAACTTCAAAAATCATGCAAAACACTTCTAACACCTTCAGATATGTTTCTCTGTGTTGCAAAATAGGTTTTATTCATGCACAGACTGATATTTTAAAGTGGGACCAAGATTCAGCTTGCATTGCTGGAACCAAGTTTGTTCTGCGCTGAAACGCTGTTTTCTGACATTTCAGGCTCTAACTTCAAAAATCATGCAAAACACTTCTAACACCTTCAGATATGTTTCTCTGTGTTGCAAAATAGGTTTTTTTCATGCACAGACTGATATTTTAAAGTGGGACCAAGATTCAGCTTGCATTGCTGGAACCAAGTTTGTTTTGCGCTGAAACGCTGTTTTCTGACATTTCAGGCTCTAACTTCAAAAATCATGCAAAACACTTCTAACACCTTCAGATATGTTTCTCTGTGTTGCAAAATAGTTTTTATTCATGCACAGACTGATATTTTAAAGTGGGACCAAGATTCAGCTTGCATTGCTGGAAACAAGTTTGTTCTGCGCTGAAACGCTGTTTTCTGACATTTCAGGCTCTAACTTCAAAAATCATGCAAAACACTTCTAACACCTTCAGATATGTTTCTCTGTGTTGCAAAATAGGTTTTATTCATGCACAGACTGATATTTTAAAGTGGGACCAAGATTCAGCTTGCATTGCTGGAAACAAGTTTGTTCTGCGCTGAAACGCTGTTTTCTGACATTTCAGGCTCTAACTTCAAAAATCATGCAAAACACTTCTAACACCTTCAGATATGTTTCTCTGTGTTGCAAAATAGGTTTTATTCATGCACAGACTGATATTTTAAAGTGGGACCAAGATTCAGCTTGCATTGCTGGAAACAAGTTTGTTCTGCGCTGAAACGCTGTTTTCTGACATTTCAGGGTCTAACTTCAAAAATCATGCAAAACACTTCTAACACCTTCAGATATGTTTCTCTGTGTTGCAAAATAGGTTTTATTCATGCACAGACTGCAATATTAAAGTGGGACAGAGATTCAGCTTGCATTGCTTGAAACAAGTTTGTTCTGCACTGAAACGCTGTTTACTGACATTTCAGGCTCTAACTTCAAAAATCATGCAAAACACTTCTAACACCTTCAGATATGTTTCTCTGTGTTGCAAAATAGGTTTTATTCATGCACAGACTGATATTTTAAAGTGGGACCAAGATTCAGCTTGCATTGCTGGAACCAAATTTGTTCTGCGCTGAAACGCTGTTTTCTGACACTTCAGGCTCTAACTTCAAAAATCATGCAAAACACTTCTAACACCTTCATATATGTTTCTCTGTGTTGCAAAATAGGTTTTATTCATGCACAGACTGCAATATTAAAGTGGGACAGAGATTCAGCTTGCATTGCTTGAAACAAGTTTGTTCTGCACTGAAACGCTGTTTCCTGACATTTCAGGCTCTAACTTCAAAAATCATGCAAAACACTTCTAACACCTTCAGATATGTTTCTCTGTGTTGCAAAATAGGTTTTATTCATGCACAGACTGATATTTTAAAGTGGGACCAAGATTCAGCTTGCATTGCTGGAACCAAGTTTGTTCTGCGCTGAAACGCTGTTTTCTGACACTTCAGGCTCTAACTTCAAAAATCATGCAAAACACTTCTAACACCTTCAGATATGTTTCTCTGTGTTGCAAAATAGGTTTTATTCATGCACAGACTGCAATATTAAAGTGGGACAGAGATTCAGCTTGCATTGCTTGAAACAAGTTTGTTCTGCACTGAAACGCTGTTTTCTGACATTTCAGGCTCTAACTTCAAAAATCATGCAAAACACTTCTAACACCTTCAGATAAGTTTCTCTGTGTTGCAAAATAGGTTTTATTCATGCACAGACTGATATTTTAAAGTGGGACCAAGATTCAGCTTGCATTGCTGGAAACAAGTTTGTTCTGCGCTGAAACGCTGTTTTCTGACATTTCAGGCTCTAACTTCAAAAATCATGCAAAACACTTCTAACACCTTCAGATATGTTTCTCTGTGTTGCAAAATAGGTTTTATTCATGCACAGACTGCAATATTAAAGTGGGACCAAGATTCAGCTTGCATTGCTGGAAACAAGTTTGTTCTGCGCTGAAACGCTGTTTCCTGACATTTCAGGCTCTAACTTCAAAAATCATGCAAAACACTTCTAACACCTTCAGATATGTTTCTCTGTGTTGCAAAATAGGTTTTATTCATGCACAGACTGATATTTTAAAGTGGGACTAAGATTCAGCTTGCATTGCTGGAACCAAGTTTGTTCTGCGCTGAAACGCTGTTTTCTGACATTTCAGGCTCTAACTTCAAAAATCATGCAAAACACTTCTAACACCTTCAGATATGTTTCTCTGTGTTGCAAAATAGGTTTTATTCATGCACAGACTGATATTTTAAAGTGGGACCAAGATTCAGCTTGCATTGCTGGAAACAAGTTTGTTCTGCGCTGAAACGCTGTTTTCTGACATTTCAGGGTTTAACTTCAAAAATCATGCAAAACACTTCTAACACCTTCAGATATGTTTCTCTGTGTTGCAAAATAGGTTTTATTCATGCACAGACTGCAATATTAAAGTGGGACAGAGATTCAGCTTGCATTGCTTGAAACAAGTTTGTTCAGCACTGAAACGCTGTTTCCTGACATTTCAGGCTCTAACTTCAAAAATCATGCAAAACACTTCTAACACCTTCAGATATGTTTCTCTGTGTTGCAAAATAGGTTTTATTCATGCACAGACTGATATTTTAAAGTGGGACCAAGATTCAGCTTGCATTGCTGGAACCAAGTTTGTTCTGCGCTGAAACGCTGTTTTCTGACACTTCAGGCTCTACCTTCAAAAATCATGCAAAACACTTCTAACACCTTCAGATATGTTTCTCTGTGTTGCAAAATAGGTTTTATTCATGCACAGACTGCAATATTAAAGTGGGACAGAGATTCCGCTTGCATTGCTTGAAACAATTTGTTCTGCACTGAAACGCTGTTTTCTGACACTTCAGGCTCTAACTTCAAAAATCATGCAAAACACTTCTAACACCTTCAGATATGTTTCTCTGTGTTGCAAAATAGGTTTTATTCATGCACAGACTGATATTTTATAGTGGGACCAAGATTCAGCTTGCATTGCAGGAACCAAGTTTGTTCTGCGCTGAAACGCTGTTTTCTGACATTTCAGGCTCTAACTTCAAAAATCATGCAAAACACTTCTAACACCTTCAGATATGTTTCTCTGTGTTGCAAAATAGGTTTTATTCATGCACAGACTGCAATATTAAAGTGGGACAGAGATTCAGCTTGCATTGCTTGAAACAAGTTTGTTTTGCGCTGAAACGCTGTTTACTGACATTTCAGGCTCTAACTTCAAAAATCATGCAAAACACTTCTAACACCTTCAGATATGTTTCTCTGTGTTGCAAAATAGGTTTTATTCATGCACAGACTGATATTTTAAAGTGGGACCAAGATTCAGCTTGCATTGCTGGAACCAAATTTGTTCTGCGCTGAAACGCTGTTTTCTGACACTTCAGGCTCTAACTTCAAAAATCATGCAAAACACTTCTAACACCTTCATATATGTTTCTCTGTGTTGCAAAATAGGTTTTATTCATGCACAGACTGCAATATTAAAGTGGGACAGAGATTCAGCTTGCATTGCTTGAAACAAGTTTGTTCTGCACTGAAACGCTGTTTCCTGACATTTCAGGCTCTAACTTCAAAAATCATGCAAAACACTTCTAACACCTTCAGATATGTTTCTCTGTGTTGCAAAATAGGTTTTATTCATGCACAGACTGATATTTTAAAGTGGGACCAAGATTCAGCTTGCATTGCTGGAACCAAGTTTGTTCTGCGCTGAAACGCTGTTTTCTGACACTTCAGGCTCTAACTTCAAAAATCATGCAAAACACTTCTAACACCTTCAGATATGTTTCTCTGTGTTGCAAAATAGGTTTTATTCATGCACAGACTGCAATATTAAAGTGGGACAGAGATTCAGCTTGCATTGCTTGAAACAAGTTTGTTCTGCACTGAAACGCTGTTTTCTGACATTTCAGGCTCTAACTTCAAAAATCATGCAAAACACTTATAACACCTTCAGATAAGTTTCTCTGTGTTGCAAAATAGGTTTTATTCATGCACAGACTGATATTTTAAAGTGGGACCAAGATTCAGCTTGCATTGCTGGAAACAAGTTTGTTCTGCGCTGAAACGCTGTTTTCTGACATTTCAGGCTCTAACTTCAAAAATCATGCAAAACACTTCTAACACCTTCAGATATGTTTCTCTGTGTTGCAAAATAGGTTTTATTCATGCACAGACTGATATTTTAAAGTGGGACCAAGATTCAGCTTGCATTGCTGGAAACAAGTTTGTTCTGCACTGAAACGCTGTTTTCTGACATTTCAGGCTCTAACTTCAAAAATCATGCAAAACACTTCTAACACCTTCAGATAAGTTTCTCTGTGTTGCAAAATAGGTTTTATTCATGCACAGACTGATATTTTAAAGTGGGACCAAGATTCAGCTTGCATTGCTGGAAACAAGTTTGTTCTGCGCTGAAACGCTGTTTTCTGACATTTCAGGCTCTAACTTCAAAAATCATGCAAAACACTTCTAACACCTTCAGATATGTTTCTCTGTGTTGCAAAATAGGTTTTATTCATGCACAGACTGCAATATTAAAGTGGGACCAAGATTCAGCTTGCATTGCTGGAAACAAGTTTGTTCTGCGCTGAAACGCTGTTTCCTGACATTTCAGGCTCTAACTTCAAAAATCATGCAAAACACTTCTAACACCTTCAGATATGTTTCTCTGTGTTGCAAAATAGGTTTTATTCATGCACAGACTGATATTTTAAAGTGGGACTAAGATTCAGCTTGCATTGCTGGAACCAAGTTTGTTCTGCGCTGAAACGCTGTTTTCTGACATTTCAGGCTCTAACTTCAAAAATCATGCAAAACACTTCTAACACCTTCAGATATGTTTCTCTGTGTTGCAAAATAGGTTTTATTCATGCACAGACTGATATTTTAAAGTGGGACCAAGATTCAGCTTGCATTGCTGGAAACAAGTTTGTTCTGCGCTGAAACGCTGTTTTCTGACATTTCAGGGTTTAACTTCAAAAATCATGCAAAACACTTCTAACACCTTCAGATATGTTTCTCTGTGTTGCAAAATAGGTTTTATTCATGCACAGACTGCAATATTAAAGTGGGACAGAGATTCAGCTTGCATTGCTTGAAACAAGTTTGTTCAGCACTGAAACGCTGTTTCCTGACATTTCAGGCTCTAACTTCAAAAATCATGCAAAACACTTCTAACACCTTCAGATATGTTTCTCTGTGTTGCAAAATAGGTTTTATTCATGCACAGACTGATATTTTAAAGTGGGACCAAGATTCAGCTTGCATTGCTGGAACCAAGTTTGTTCTGCGCTGAAACGCTGTTTTCTGACACTTCAGGCTCTACCTTCAAAAATCATGCAAAACACTTCTAACACCTTCAGATATGTTTCTCTGTGTTGCAAAATAGGTTTTATTCATGCACAGACTGCAATATTAAAGTGGGACAGAGATTCCGCTTGCATTGCTTGAAACAATTTGTTCTGCACTGAAACGCTGTTTTCTGACACTTCAGGCTCTAACTTCAAAAATCATGCAAAACACTTCTAACACCTTCAGATATGTTTCTCTGTGTTGCAAAATAGGTTTTATTCATGCACAGACTGATATTTTATAGTGGGACCAAGATTCAGCTTGCATTGCAGGAACCAAGTTTGTTCTGCGCTGAAACGCTGTTTTCTGACATTTCAGGCTCTAACTTCAAAAATCATGCAAAACACTTCTAACACCTTCAGATATGTTTCTCTGTGTTGCAAAATAGGTTTTATTCATGCACAGACTGCAATATTAAAGTGGGACAGAGATTCAGCTTGCATTGCTTGAAACAAGTTTGTTTTGCGCTGAAACGCTGTTTACTGACATTTCAGGCTCTAACTTCAAAAATCATGCAAAACACTTCTAACACCTTCAGATATGTTTCTCTGTGTTGCAAAATAGGTTTTATTCATGCACAGACTGATATTTTAAAGTGGGACCAAGATTCAGCTTGCATTGCTGGAACCAAATTTGTTCTGCGCTGAAACGCTGTTTTCTGACACTTCAGGCTCTAACTTCAAAAATCATGCAAAACACTTCTAACACCTTCATATATGTTTCTCTGTGTTGCAAAATAGGTTTTATTCATGCACAGACTGCAATATTAAAGTGGGACAGAGATTCAGCTTGCATTGCTTGAAACAAGTTTGTTCTGCACTGAAACGCTGTTTCCTGACATTTCAGGCTCTAACTTCAAAAATCATGCAAAACACTTCTAACACCTTCAGATATGTTTCTCTGTGTTGCAAAATAGGTTTTATTCATGCACAGACTGATATTTTAAAGTGGGACCAAGATTCAGCTTGCATTGCTGGAACCAAGTTTGTTCTGCGCTGAAACGCTGTTTTCTGACACTTCAGGCTCTAACTTCAAAAATCATGCAAAACACTTCTAACACCTTCAGATATGTTTCTCTGTGTTGCAAAATAGGTTTTATTCATGCACAGACTGCAATATTAAAGTGGGACAGAGATTCAGCTTGCATTGCTTGAAACAAGTTTGTTCTGCACTGAAACGCTGTTTTCTGACATTTCAGGCTCTAACTTCAAAAATCATGCAAAACACTTATAACACCTTCAGATAAGTTTCTCTGTGTTGCAAAATAGGTTTTATTCATGCACAGACTGATATTTTAAAGTGGGACCAAGATTCAGCTTGCATTGCTGGAAACAAGTTTGTTCTGCGCTGAAACGCTGTTTTCTGACATTTCAGGCTCTAACTTCAAAAATCATGCAAAACACTTCTAACACCTTCAGATATGTTTCTCTGTGTTGCAAAATAGGTTTTATTCATGCACAGACTGATATTTTAAAGTGGGACCAAGATTCAGCTTGCATTGCTGGAAACAAGTTTGTTCTGCACTGAAACGCTGTTTTCTGACATTTCAGGCTCTAACTTCAAAAATCATGCAAAACACTTCTAACACCTTCAGATAAGTTTCTCTGTGTTGCAAAATAGGTTTTATTCATGCACAGACTGATATTTTAAAGTGGGACCAAGATTCAGCTTGCATTGCTGGAAACAAGTTTGTTCTGCGCTGAAACGCTGTTTTCTGACATTTCAGGCTCTAACTTCAAAAATCATGCAAAACACTTCTAACACCTTCAGATATGTTTCTCTGTGTTGCAAAATAGGTTTTATTCATGCACAGACTGCAATATTAAAGTGGGACCAAGATTCAGCTTGCATTGCTGGAAACAAGTTTGTTCTGCGCTGAAACGCTGTTTCCTGACATTTCAGGCTCTAACTTCAAAAATCATGCAAAACACTTCTAACACCTTCAGATATGTTTCTCTGTGTTGCAAAATAGGTTTTATTCATGCACAGACTGATATTTTAAAGTGGGACTAAGATTCAGCTTGCATTGCTGGAACCAAGTTTGTTCTGCGCTGAAACGCTGTTTTCTGACATTTCAGGCTCTAACTTCAAAAATCATGCAAAACACTTCTAACACCTTCAGATATGTTTCTCTGTGTTGCAAAATAGGTTTTATTCATGCACAGACTGATATTTTAAAGTGGGACCAAGATTCAGCTTGCATTGCTGGAAACAAGTTTGTTCTGCGCTGAAACGCTGTTTTCTGACATTTCAGGGTTTAACTTCAAAAATCATGCAAAACACTTCTAACACCTTCAGATATGTTTCTCTGTGTTGCAAAATAGGTTTTATTCATGCACAGACTGCAATATTAAAGTGGGACAGAGATTCAGCTTGCATTGCTTGAAACAAGTTTGTTCAGCACTGAAACGCTGTTTCCTGACATTTCAGGCTCTAACTTCAAAAATCATGCAAAACACTTCTAACACCTTCAGATATGTTTCTCTGTGTTGCAAAATAGGTTTTATTCATGCACAGACTGATATTTTAAAGTGGGACCAAGATTCAGCTTGCATTGCTGGAACCAAGTTTGTTCTGCGCTGAAACGCTGTTTTCTGACACTTCAGGCTCTACCTTCAAAAATCATGCAAAACACTTCTAACACCTTCAGATATGTTTCTCTGTGTTGCAAAATAGGTTTTATTCATGCACAGACTGCAATATTAAAGTGGGACAGAGATTCCGCTTGCATTGCTTGAAACAATTTGTTCTGCACTGAAACGCTGTTTTCTGACACTTCAGGCTCTAACTTCAAAAATCATGCAAAACACTTCTAACACCTTCAGATATGTTTCTCTGTGTTGCAAAATAGGTTTTATTCATGCACAGACTGATATTTTATAGTGGGACCAAGATTCAGCTTGCATTGCAGGAACCAAGTTTGTTCTGCGCTGAAACGCTGTTTTCTGACATTTCAGGCTCTAACTTCAAAAATCATGCAAAACACTTCTAACACCTTCAGATATGTTTCTCTGTGTTGCAAAATAGGTTTTATTCATGCACAGACTGCAATATTAAAGTGGGACAGAGATTCAGCTTGCATTGCTTGAAACAAGTTTGTTTTGCGCTGAAACGCTGTTTACTGACATTTCAGGCTCTAACTTCAAAAATCATGCAAAACACTTCTAACACCTTCAGATATGTTTCTCTGTGTTGCAAAATAGGTTTTATTCATGCACAGACTGATATTTTAAAGTGGGACCAAGATTCAGCTTGCATTGCTGGAACCAAATTTGTTCTGCGCTGAAACGCTGTTTTCTGACACTTCAGGCTCTAACTTCAAAAATCATGCAAAACACTTCTAACACCTTCATATATGTTTCTCTGTGTTGCAAAATAGGTTTTATTCATGCACAGACTGCAATATTAAAGTGGGACAGAGATTCAGCTTGCATTGCTTGAAACAAGTTTGTTCTGCACTGAAACGCTGTTTCCTGACATTTCAGGCTCTAACTTCAAAAATCATGCAAAACACTTCTAACACCTTCAGATATGTTTCTCTGTGTTGCAAAATAGGTTTTATTCATGCACAGACTGATATTTTAAAGTGGGACCAAGATTCAGCTTGCATTGCTGGAACCAAGTTTGTTCTGCGCTGAAACGCTGTTTTCTGACACTTCAGGCTCTAACTTCAAAAATCATGCAAAACACTTCTAACACCTTCAGATATGTTTCTCTGTGTTGCAAAATAGGTTTTATTCATGCACAGACTGCAATATTAAAGTGGGACAGAGATTCAGCTTGCATTGCTTGAAACAAGTTTGTTCTGCACTGAAACGCTGTTTTCTGACATTTCAGGCTCTAACTTCAAAAATCATGCAAAACACTTATAACACCTTCAGATAAGTTTCTCTGTGTTGCAAAATAGGTTTTATTCATGCACAGACTGATATTTTAAAGTGGGACCAAGATTCAGCTTGCATTGCTGGAAACAAGTTTGTTCTGCGCTGAAACGCTGTTACCCCTTCAGTCGAATCACTTCGACGTTACATTGGGATCTCGCTTGAGAGACCGATCACCTCTGAGCCTTATTAAAAAGGCCAATTGAAAATTGGCGAGTGGACGTGCGCGCCGGCCACGCCCCCGTACATACGGGTATATAAGATGGCTGCGCGCACCACTCAGTCAGACTTTTGCTTTCAGAGCCGATGTGTCGAGCCTCTAAACAGCCGAGAAGAGTTCTTCAGAGTTCATGCTCCCTCCTGCTGCTGCGCTGCCATAACTAAAAGAGTGTTTCACAGAAAGAGCATTGTTTGGCAGCCGTCAGCGCGGTCCCGCGGGCGGCCGTTTTCACGGCCATATAAAGCCTTTTTGCATTCCAGCGAGCAGCCCCGGCGAGTGCATTGCCCCGCGGCCCCTCCCTGGGCAAACCGGGATCACAAAAGAGCAATTTCTAGCGGCCGTTTTAGACGTCCTTTTCAGGATGTCTTTTCGGCCGTGCGTTTCTGGATGTGGTAGTTTCCTCTCCTCAGCGAACGGACATGAGCGCTGCCTCACGTGTTTAGGCTTTGAGCACGCTGGGGTGGTGCTCATGAATGGTCCATGCGGTGAAAGCATGACCATGACCACGCTGAAGTCCTGCCGCTCGTTCGCGAGCTGGCTCCCCCCGCCTCCCTCCCGTGGTCAGCCGTTGAGCCGCCTATGCTCTTCGGCCACCGCGGTGTGGCGCGGGGGGGGGACATTCAATTTACGATAGACAGCGTTCCGCCGGCTCAAAAAGCCCTGCGGACCTCTCTATCTCAGCGCGGTCCCGTTGAGTTTCCGCAGCAGACGCTTCCCCGCCTGGCGGGCTGAGCGTCTCCTTCGGTGCTCCTGCAGAGGATGAGATGTCTGTCACAGCATCAGAGGGAGAGTCAGACGGTGACACATCTCTTCCCGCGGCGCGGCGCCCACCCGTGGTCGCTGCCTCCCCGGAGGTTGATGTCGAACTGTCGGCTATGCTTTTCCGGGCAGCCGGGGGGGATCGGTTTGAGGGTTCCTCAGGGGCCTCCGGCCGATCCTTCTAGGCTGGACGACTGGTTCCTGGGGGGGGCACCGGCGGCAGCGCCGCGCTCCCCCCCGGTCCCGTTCTGACCGGATGTGCATGAGGAGCTGACAAAATCGATGGCGCCCTATTCATTTGAAGCGCACTCCAGCTCCTCTCCCCTCGCCACTCTCCATGGCGGGGCAGCCAAGGGGTACGTGGCGGTCCCCCAGGTCGGGCGCGCCATCGCGGTGCACCTTTGCCCGCGGGCGCGGCCGCCTGGTGGGGCCCTCCGCGTCTCCCTTTTAGGGCATGTGAAATTTCTTCCGCCCTCATCGGCTGGGCCTTTTCTGCGCCCCCCGACACGCTGCCCCGCCCTGCAGGCCATTGCAACACTGCAAAAGTGCCAGGTGCAGGCACCTTAAGGCCTGCACGAGAGTGGTCCTGACCAGGGGGTACTTGAAGAACTCCGCGCCGCCACTGACTTCGCCCTTCGGGCCACTAGGTCGCGGCGTGTCCCCTTGGTCAGGTGATGTCCACCTGCGTGGTCCAGGAACGCCACCTATGGCTGACTCTGGCCCGGATGGCAGAGGCCGACAAAGTTCGCTTTCTCGACTCTCCCATTCCCCAGAGCGGCCTATTCGGCGACACCGTGAAGGGTTTTTGCTCAGCGGCGTCGAACGTATCGCCGGCCCCCAAAAGCCTGCGATCCTCCGCCCATCAGCATACCCCGTCGAGTTGCCAGAGCAGTATGCCTCCCCGTCGTTCGGGCTGGGCGTCTCCTCTGGCGCTCCAACGGTCCAGAGGCAGACGGAGGCCGTCCAACATATCCTGCCCCGCCGCGAAGTTACCATTCCGCCGCCTGGGCCCCCGCCTCCGCCTGCCCGTCGCCGAGGGCGTCCCCCCGCAGCTCCGTCCCCTGCTGAGCCACACGATCCAGGCTCGCAGCCGACGTCGAGCCGCCCGTGGGAGAGGGACGCCGCTCGCCTCTCAGGGTCCTGCGACGGAAGACCCTCGCTGGCGAGCTTCGAAGCGTCCCTGGTGCGAGCACCCCCGGAGGTGGAGAGAGCTACTCTGTCGGCACTCCCGCTGGAAGCGGGACTTAGCCGGTCATTTGAAATCACAGAAAGACCCAGCTTTCTCACCTCTGGGGCCCCGGCCCCGAGTTTCCTTCCTGAGCAGCACTTCCACTCCTCGGAACCAGACTCGGGACCGGATGTCGCCAGCGCGGGAACCAGGGAAGTAGGTAAGCACTGCTTAGCGCAGTTAGACACTTCTCCAGGACGTTTATCCTTCTGGGTTTTGTCTCCTTCCCTGTCTTTCCCCAGGCTGCCCCACCACGGTCACGCCGGTCAACGTTCCCTTGATACCACTACACTGGTTGATACGGACGGTACGGCCCGGCTCCAGGCGTCCGCCCAGACTCACAGGTACCCCTTACATTCTTTATTCGGAAACAGGCGTGCCTCTGTTCTGCCTGCGGAGGTCGCGTTCCTACTGGCGAAGGACGCGATCCAGCCTGTCTCTCCGGCCGGGACGAGGTCGGGGTTTGATAAGAGTCCTGACTTCACGTGTCCAGTTAGAGTGGTGGGTTAACATCCGCCCTGGATGGAGCTCTGTTCCTATCCCTTCTTAGGCTGTCGGCACACATGCTCACGACGACGCACATACAAGTATGTTTCCGTCTCCAGGGCTGGGTTGCAGCCATCTGCCTGAAGGGCACCCGCTGTCGCATCTCGATCTTTCCCCGGCGCACACCCCTCCGGCGGTCTGCCCCGGGGGTCGAGCGCTCAGCGCGAGGTGCTTCCACTTGGCTAGTCCCTCTTCTTCCTGCCTTCTTTAGGCCATGGGAGCTCCCCTGTCCCCTCTTCGGCAGACAGGTACTCGCGTCCTCAACCGTCTCTTCGACTGGTGCTTACCAGCCCACTCGTGAGTTCCGTTGTGCGAATACAGGGACCTGGTGCCTCGGCACCCCCGCCATCTGGTCCTTCAGGCCAACCGAGGGAATCCCTTTCCTCGGTCGGGAGCCCGACTCGGTCCACAAGACGGCCCGCCTTGCTACCAAGAGCGCGCAGTTGGTGCTGTAGTCCCTGAGCTAATCAGGTACTAAACAGCGGTCCTCTCAAAATCAGAGGCTCCTGGGGCACATGTCAGCTCTAGCCGCTTGCCGTTAAGCTGTTTCATGTGAGACCGCTGCAGCACGATCGAGTCCTATGATGGGCATGGCATCTCGGCTCTCTCCGGACTGGCGTTTTCCCGCAGTATTGCCGACAAGTCAGCCCGTGGCTTACCACGGGTTGGGTTGCCATGTACAACAGAGGCTTACAGCCCCTCCCATCTGCTCCCATGGAGTCCAACGTGGCAGATTTTGCTACTTGCCATTCATTTGAAGCAGGGAAACTCAACCGTGCAGCCGCCCGGTTCCCACGGCAGTCCACCCACCTGCAGAATGGCGACTCCACCCCGTGACGCAGCTAGTAGGAGTTATATCGGCAGGCCCAGCCACATCCGCTCGCCCTCCCGATTCCTCCCATTGTCAGAGTAACTCTGGCACATAGCTGACCTCCGGGGCCCAAGTACGCCCTTCCCCAGTGAGCCTCCTTGCGCAGACTCTGTGCGAGTCCAGGGAGGACGAGGAGTAAGTCTGAGGTTGCGCTGCAAGGACGGCCCACCCGGACTTAGGTCTTAGTAACCATCCCCTCGCGGCAGTCCCTCCCTGTAAGGGCACGGCTTGACACCGTAGATCTCTCCGGCCTTTCACAGGCCGTGATACTAACTATCACTCGGTACTGGGCTCCCTTGGCAAAGGCTGGCTCACGCACTGAGATGAGGTCTATCGCTGGCATACCTCTCGCTGAGAGGCACAGAGATACACGATTGCAGTAGTGCTTCCTTTCCTGCAGGAGAGTTTGAGCGCAGGCTGTCCCCTCGACTCTCGGAATATATGCCGCCGCTTAGCCGCATATCACATGCAGTAGATGAAGCAAAATAGGTAAGCACCCACTGGTCGTGAGGTCCCTCAGAGGTGCCAGACCGCGCCTCATACCCTCTTGGGACCCCCCCGTCGCCCTTCGGGGCCGCGGGGCGCTCCATTTGAGCCCCTGGCCTCAGTCGAGCTAGAATTCCTGTCATTTAGACAGCGCTCCTGATTGCCCTGGCCTCCATCAAGAGGGTAGGAGACCTACAAACTTTCTCTGTAGGGAAGCTTCCCCGTCGCCTTCTCAGGCCGCGGGGCGCTCCCTTGGAGCCTCGGGCCTCAGTCGAGCGAGAAAAACGCTCCTGACTGCCCTGGCTCCCATTGAACGAGCAAAGGTTCCCCAGAGGTGCTCAGTGGGCCTCAGTCGAGTCCTGTCATTAACACACCGCTCCTGACTGCCCCGGCTCCTATTAAGAGGGTTGGAGACCTACAAGCTTTCCTTGCCAGCAAAGTGTGTCAAGAAGTTCGGGCCCGGCGACTCTCACGTTACTACCTGAGACCCCGGCCCGGCTATTGTGCCCAAGGTTCCCCACCACGCTTTTCCGCGGTCAGGTGGTGAACCTGCAAGCTCTGCCCTGGAGGAGGCAGACCCAGCCTTGCGATGTTGTGTCTATGTGAAAATGAATTCGCTCGGCACTTCAGACGCACCTAGCAGCTTATCTGCTTGGGGTTCAGCAGAAAGGGAATGCTGTCCCCAAACTGAGGTGGCTCATTGGGTGGTAGATGCCTCTCCCTCTCTTATCTATATCCGGGAGAGCCATGCCCCTTAGGTGTTCATGCCCACTCCATTAAGAGTGCTGCTTCATCCTATGCGTTGGCTCATGGCGCCTCACTAGCAGATATCTATAGAGCTGCGGGCTGGGCGACACCTAATACCTTCGCTAGGTTCTTCAACCTCCGCGCAGAGGCCGTTCCTCCCGTGTCTTAACATAAGACTTCAGGCGAGCGGGGGGACGGCTGGTGTCGGCTTGCTGCGCCATTCCCACGTGGATCCGTGCGCTATCTCCCAGAATGTTCCCTCCGGCGAACCTGGGTCCTCCATGCCCCGCAGTCAGGGCTAGATGCGGAGTAGTCCTTGGCTGTGATCCTGCCTGGGTCTCCTTCGCCCCGCAGGTTGTGGCTATACTTTTCAATATTTTCCAGCGGAGGAGACCGCTGTTTCCCTCGTGTATCCCTAAGAAATCTTATGGATATATTGAATTATTCTCATTTCCACATGCACAAATTGCATGTGCTCCGCCCCCCCAACCCATGCTTCAGTACATCTGGCATCCCTGCAGGCCCCCTTATAAAAAGGGGGCCTCGGGGCGTTGGGAAGGTTACGTTCAATGACCGCCTGCGGACACGTCTGGGAAGACCTGCCGGCACGTGGCGTTGTGCGTAACGCGGCGTCAGGGTCGTGGCCTTTTCCATGGGTCTAGTTCCCAATGTAACGTCGAAGTGATTCGACTGAAGGGGTAACGTCTAGGTTACGAAGGTAACCCTCGTTCCCCGAAGGAGGGAACGGAGACGTTACATTCCCCTGCCACGCCCCTGGCGTCGCGCTGACGCTGGGCTCTCCCGGCTCTTCAGCAAAAGCCTGACTGAGTGGTGCGCGCAGCCATCTTATATACCCGTATGTACGGGGGCGTGGCCGGCGCGCACGTCCACTCGCCAATTTTCAATTGGCCTTTTTAATAAGGCTCAGAGGTGATCGGTCTCTCAAGCGAGATCCCAATGTAACGTCTCCGTTCCCTCCTTCGGGGAACGAGGGTTACCTTCGTAACCTAGACGTTTTCTGACATTTCAGGCTCTAACTTCAAAAATCATGCAAAACACTTCTAACACCTTCAGATATGTTTCTCTGTGTTGCAAAATAGGTTTTATTCATGCACAGACTGATATTTTATAGTGGGACCAAGATTCAGCTTGCATTGCAGGAACCAAGTTTGTTCTGCGCTGAAACGCTGTTTTCTGACATTTCAGGCTCTAACTTCAAAAATCATGCAAAACACTTCTAACACCTTCAGATATGTTTCTCTGTGTTGCAAAATAGGTTTTATTCATGCACAGACTGCAATATTAAAGTGGGACAGAGATTCAGCTTGCATTGCTTGAAACAAGTTTGTTTTGCGCTGAAACGCTGTTTACTGACATTTCAGGCTCTAACTTCAAAAATCATGCAAAACACTTCTAACACCTTCAGATATGTTTCTCTGTGTTGCAAAATAGGTTTTATTCATGCACAGACTGATATTTTAAAGTGGGACCAAGATTCAGCTTGCATTGCTGGAACCAAATTTGTTCTGCGCTGAAACGCTGTTTTCTGACACTTCAGGCTCTAACTTCAAAAATCATGCAAAACACTTCTAACACCTTCATATATGTTTCTCTGTGTTGCAAAATAGGTTTCATTCATGCACAGACTGCAATATTAAAGTGGGACAGAGATTCAGCTTGCATTGCTTGAAACAAGTTTGTTCTGCACTGAAACGCTGTTTCCTGACATTTCAGGCTCTAACTTCAAAAATCATGCAAAACACTTCTAACACCTTCAGATATGTTTCTCTGTGTTGCAAAATAGGTTTTATTCATGCACAGACTGATATTTTAAAGTGGGACCAAGATTCAGCTTGCATTGCTGGAACCAAGTTTGTTCTGCGCTGAAACGCTGTTTTCTGACACTTCAGGCTCTAACTTCAAAAATCATGCAAAACACTTCTAACACCTTCAGATATGTTTCTCTGTGTTGCAAAATAGGTTTTATTCATGCACAGACTGCAATATTAAAGTGGGACAGAGATTCAGCTTGCATTGCTTGAAACAAGTTTGTTCAGCACTGAAACGCTGTTTTCTGACATTTCAGGCTCTAACTTCAAAAATCATGCAAAACACTTATAACACCTTCAGATAAGTTTCTCTGTGTTGCAAAATAGGTTTTATTCATGCACAGACTGATATTTTAAAGTGGGACCAAGATTCAGCTTGCATTGCTGGAAACAAGTTTGTTCTGCGCTGAAACGCTGTTTTCTGACATTTCAGGCTCTAACTTCAAAAATCATGCAAAACACTTCTAACACCTTCAGATATGTTTCTCTGTGTTGCAAAATAGGTTTTATTCATGCACAGACTGATATTTTAAAGTGGGACCAAGATTCAGCTTGCATTGCTGGAAACAAGTTTGTTCTGCACTGAAACGCTGTTTTCTGACATTTCAGGCTCTAACTTCAAAAATCATGCAAAACACTTCTAACACCTTCAGATATGTTTCTCTGTGTTGCAAAATAGGTTTTATTCATGCACAGACTGCAATATTAAAGTGGGACAGAGATTCAGCTTGCATTGCTTGAAACAAGTTTGTTCTGCACTGAAACGCTGTTTCCTGACATTTCAGGCTCTAACTTCAAAAATCATGCAAAACACTTCTAACACCTTCAGATATGTTTCTCTGTGTTGCAAAATAGGTTTTATTCATGCACAGACTGATATTTTAAAGTGGGACCAAGATTCAGCTTGCATTGCTGGAACCAAGTTTGTTCTGCGCTGAAACGCTGTTTTCTGACACTTCAGGCTCTAACTTCAAAAATCATGCAAAACACTTCTAACACCTTCAGATATGTTTCTCTGTGTTGCAAAATAGGTTTTATTCATGCACAGACTGCAATATTAAAGTGGGACAGAGATTCAGCTTGCATTGCTTGAAACAAGTTTGTTTTGCGCTGAAACGCTGTTTTCTGACATTTCAGGCTCTAACTTCAAAAATCATGCAAAACACTTCTAACACCTTCAGATATGTTTCTCTGTGTTGCAAAATAGGTTTTATTCATGCACAGACTGATATTTTAAAGTGGGACAGAGATTCAGCTTGCATTGCTTGAAACAAGTTTGTTCTGCACTGAAACGCTGTTTCCTGACATTTCAGGCTCTAACTTCAAAAATCATGCAAAACACTTCTAACACCTTCAGATATGTTTCTCTGTGTTGCAAAATAGGTTTTATTCATGCACAGACTGATATTTTAAAGTGGGACCAAGATTCAGCTTGCATTGCTGGAACCAAGTTTGTTCTGCGCTGAAACGCTGTTTTCTGACACTTCAGGCTCTAACTTCAAAAATCATGCAAAACACTTCTAACACCTTCAGATATGTTTCTCTGTGTTGCAAAATAGGTTTTATTCTTGCACAGACTGCAATATTAAAGTGGGACAGAGATTCAGCTTGCATTCCTTGAAACAAGTTTGTTCTGCACTGAAACGCTGTTTCCTGACATTTCAGGCTCTAACTTCAAAAATCATGCAAAACACTTCTAACACCTTCAGATATGTTTCTCTGTGTTGCAAAATAGGTTTTATTCATGCACAGACAGATATTTTAAAGTGGGACCAAGATTCAGCTTGCATTGCTGGAAACAAGTTTGTTCTGCGCTGAAACGCTGTTTTCTGACATTTCAGGCTCTAACTTCAAAAATCATGCAAAACACTTCTAACACCTTCAGATATGTTTCTCTGTGTTGCAAAATAGGTTTTATTCATGCACAGACTGATATTTTAAAGTGGGACCAAGATTCAGCTTGCATTGCTGGAAACAAGTTTGTTCTGCGCTGAAACGCTGTTTTCTGACATTTCAGGGTCTAACTTCAAAAATCATGCAAAACACTTCTAACACCTTCAGATATGTTTCTCTGTGTTGCAAAATAGGTTTTATTCATGCACAGACTGCAATATTAAAGTGGGACAGAGATTCAGCTTGCATTGCTTGAAACAAGTTTGTTCTGCACTGAAACGCTGTTTCCTGACATTTCAGGCTCTAACTTCAAAAATCATGCAAAACACTTCTAACATCTTCAGATATGTTTCTCTGTGTTGCAAAATAGGTTTTATTCATGCACAGACTGATATTTTAAAGTGGGACCAAGATTCAGCTTGCATTGCTGGAACCAAGTTTGTTTTGCGCTGAAACGCTGTTTTCTGACATTTCAGGCTCTAACTTCAAAAATCATGCAAAACACTTCTAACACCTTCAGATATGTTTCTCTGTGTTGCAAAATAGGTTTTATTCATGCACAGACTGATATTTTAAAGTGGGACCAAGATTCAGCTTGCATTGCTGGAAACAAGTTTGTTCTGCGCTGAAACGCTGTTTTCTGACATTTCAGGGTCTAACTTAAAAAATCATGCAAAACACTTCTAACACCTTCAGATATGTTTCTCTGTGTTGCAAAATAGGTTTTATTCATGCACATACTGCAATATTAAAGTGGGACAGAGATTCAGCTTGCATTGCTTGAAACAAGTTTGTTCTGCACTGAAACGCTGTTTTCTGACATTTCAGGCTCTAACTTCAAAAATCATGCAAAACACTTCTAACACCTTCAGATATGTTTCTCTGTGTTGCAAAATAGGTTTTATTCATGCACAGACTGATATTTTAAAGTGGGACCAAGATTCAGCTTGCATTGCTGGAACCAAGTTTGTTCTGCGCTGAAACACTGTTTTCTGACATTTCAGGCTGTAACTTCAAAAATCATGCAAAACACTTCTAACACCTTCAGATATGTTTCTCTGTGTTGCAAAATAGGTTTTATTCATGCACAGACTGATATTTTAAAGTGGGACCAAGATTCAGCTTGCATTGCTGGAATCAAGTTTGTTCTGCGCTGAAACGCTGTTTTCTGACATTTCAGGCTCTAACTTCAAAAATCATGCAAAACACTTCTAACACCTTTAGATATGTTTCTCTGTGTTGCAAAATAGGTTTTATTCATGCACAGACTGATATTTTAAAGTGGGACCAAGATTCAGCTTGCATTGCTGGAACCAAGTTTGTTCTGCGCTGAAACGCTGTTTTCTGACACTTCAGGCTCTAACTTCAAAAATCATGCAAAACACTTCTAACACCTTCAGATATGTTTCTCTGTGTTGCAAAATTGGTTTTATTCATGCACAGACTGACATTTTAAAGTGGGACCAAGATTCAGCTTGCATTGCTGGAAACAAGTTTGTTCTGCGCTGAAACGCTGTTTTCTGACACTTCAGGCTCTAACTTCAAAAATCATGCAAAACACTTCTAACACCTTCAGATATGTTTCTCTGTGTTGCAAAATAGGTTTTATTCATGCACAGACTGATATTTTAAAGTGGGACCAAGATTCAGCTTGCATTGCTGGAAACAAGTTTGTTCTGCGCTGAAAAGCTGTTTTCTGACATTTCAGGCTCTAACTTCAAAAATCATGCAAAACACTTCTAACACCTTCAGATATGTTTCTCTGTGTTGCAAAATAGGTTTTATTCATGCACAGACTGATATTTTAAAGTGGGACCAAGATTCAGCTTGCATTGCTGGAAACAAGTTTGTTCTGCGCTGAAACGCTGTTTTCTGACATTTCAGGCTCTAACTTCAAAAATCATGCAAAACACTTCTAACACCTTCAGATATGTTTCTCTGTGTTGCAAATTAGGTTTTATTCATGCACAGACTGCAATATTAAAGTGGGACAGAGATTCAGCTTGCATTGCTTGAAACAAGTTTGTTCTGCACTGAAACGCTGTTTCCTGACATTTCAGGCTCTAACTTCAAAAATCATGCAAAACACTTCTAACACCTTCAGATATGTTTCTCTGTGTTGCAAAATAGGTTTTATTCATGCACAGACTGATATTTTAAAGTGGGACCAAGATTCAGCTTGCATTGCTGGAACCAAGTTTGTTCTGCGCTGAAACGCTGTTTTCTGACACTTCAGGCTCTAACTTCAAAAATCATGCAAAACACTTCTAACACCTTCAGATATGTTTCTCTGTGTTGCAAAATAGGTTTTATTCATGCACAGACTGATATTTTAAAGTGGGACCAAGATTCAGCTTGCATTGCTGGAATCAAGTTTGTTCTGCGCTGAAACGCTGTTTTCTGACATTTCAGGCTCTAACTTCAAAAATCATGCAAAACACTTCTAACACCTTCAGATATGTTTCTCTGTGTTGCAAAATAGGTTTTATTCATGCACAGACTGATATTTTAAAGTGGGACCAAGATTCAGCTTGCATTTCTGGAAACAAGTTTGTTCTGCGCTGAAAAGCTGTTTTCTGACATTTCAGGCTCTAACTTCAAAAATCATGCAAAACACTTCTAACACCTTCAGACATGTTTCTCTGTGTTGCAAAATAGGTTTTATTCATGCACAGACTGATATTTTAAAGTGGGACCAAGATTCAGCTTGCATTGCTGGAAACAAGTTTGTTCTGCGCTGAAACGCTGTTTTCTGACATTTCAGGCTCTAACTTCAAAAATCATGCAAAACACTTCTAACACCTTCAGATATGTTTCTCTGTGTTGCAAATTAGGTTTTATTCATGCACAGACTGCAATATTAAAGTGGGACAGAGATTCAGCTTGCATTGCTTGAAACAAGTTTGTTCTGCACTGAAACGCTGTTTCCTGACATTTCAGGCTCTAACTTCAAAAATCATGCAAAACACTTCTAACACCTTCAGATATGTTTCTCTGTGTTGCAAAATAGGTTTTATTCATGCACAGACTGATATTTTAAAGTGGGACCAAGATTCAGCTTGCATTGCTGGAACCAAGTTTGTTCTGCGCTGAAACGCTGTTTTCTGACACTTCAGGCTCTAACTTCAAAAATCATGCAAAACACTTCTAACACCTTCAGATATGTTTCTCTGTGTTGCAAAATAGGTTTTATTCATGCACAGACTGCAATATTAAAGTGGGACAGAGATTCAGCTTGCATTGCTTGAAACAAGTTTGTTCTGCACTGAAACGCTGTTTCCTGACATTTCAGGCTCTAACTTCAAAAATCATGCAAAACACTTCTAACACCTTCAGATATGTTTCTCTGTGTTGCAAAATAGGTTTTATTCATGCACAGACAGATATTTTAAAGTGGGACCAAGATTCAGCTTGCATTGCTGGAAACAAGTTTGTTCTGCGCTGAAACGCTGTTTTCTGACATTTCAGGCTCTAACTTCAAAAATCATGCAAAACACTTCTAACACCTTCAGATATGTTTCTCTGTGTTGCAAAATAGGTTTTATTCATGCACAGACTGATATTTTAAAGTGGGACCAAGATTCAGCTTGCATTGCTGGAAACAAGTTTGTTCTGCGCTGAAACGCTGTTTTCTGACATTTTAGGGTCTAACTTCAAAAATCATGCAAAACACTTCTAACACCTTTAGATATGTTTCTCTGTGTTGCAAAATAGGTTTTATTCATGCACAGACTGATATTTTAAAGTGGGACCAAGATTCAGCTTGCATTGCTGGAACCAAGTTTGTTCTGCGCTGAAACGCTGTTTTCTGACACTTCAGGCTCTAACTTCAAAAATCATGCAAAACACTTCTAACACCTTCAGATATGTTTCTCTGTGTTGCAAAATAGGTTTTATTCATGCACAGACTGACATTTTAAAGTGGGACCAAGATTCAGCTTGCATTGCTGGAATCAAGTTTGTTCTGCGCTGAAACGCTGTTTTCTGACATTTCAGGCTCTAACTTCAAAAATCATGCAAAACACTTCTAACACCTTTAGATATGTTTCTCTGTGTTGCAAAATAGGTTTTATTCATGCACAGACTGATATTTTAAAGTGGGACCAAGATTCAGCTTGCATTGCTGGAACCAAGTTTGTTCTGCGCTGAAACGCTGTTTTCTGACACTTCAGGCTCTAACTTCAAAAATCATGCAAAACACTTCTAACACCTTCAGATATGTTTCTCTGTGTTGCAAAATTGGTTTTATTCATGCACAGACTGACATTTTAAAGTGGGACCAAGATTCAGCTTGCATTGCTGGAACCAAGTTTGTTCTGCGCTGAAACGCTGTTTTCTGACACTTCAGGCTCTAACTTCAAAAATCATGCAAAACACTTCTAACACCTTCAGATATGTTTCTCTGTGTTGCAAAATAGGTTTTATTCATGCACAGACTGATATTTTAAAGTGGGACCAAGATTCAGCTTGCATTGCTGGAAACAAGTTTGTTCTGCGCTGAAAAGCTGTTTTCTGACATTTCAGGCTCTAACTTCAAAAATCATGCAAAACACTTCTAACACCTTCAGATATGTTTCTCTGTGTTGCAAAATAGGTTTTATTCATGCACAGACTGATATTTTAAAGTGGGACCAAGATTCAGCTTGCATTGCTGGAAACAAGTTTGTTCTGCGCTGAAACGCTGTTTTCTGACACTTCAGGCTCTAACTTCAAAAATCATGCAAAACACTTCTAACACCTTCAGATATGTTTCTCTGTGTTGCAAAATAGGTTTTATTCATGCACAGACTGATATTTTAAAGTGGGACCAAGATTCAGCTTGCATTGCTGGAATCAAGTTTGTTCTGCGCTGAAACGCTGTTTTCTGACATTTCAGGCTCTAACTTCAAGAATCATGCAAAACACTTCTAACACCTTTAGATATGTTTCTCTGTGTTGCAAAATAGGTTTTATTCATGCACAGACTGATATTTTAAAGTGGGACCAAGATTCAGCTTGCATTGCTGGAACCAAGTTTGTTCTGCGCTGAAACGCTGTTTTCTGACACTTCAGGCTCTAACTTCAAAAATCATGCAAAACACTTCTAACACCTTCAGATATGTTTCTCTGTGTTGCAAAATAGGTTTTATTCATGCACAGACTGACATTTTAAAGTGGGACCAAGATTCAGCTTGCATTGCTGGAACCAAGTTTGTTCTGCACTGAAACGCTGTTTTCTGACACTTCAGGCTCTAACTTCAAAAATCATGCAAAACACTTCTAACACCTTCAGATATGTTTCTCTGTGTTGCAAAATAGGTTTTATTCATGCACAGACTGATATTTTAAAGTGGGACCAAGATTCAGCTTGCATTGCTGGAAACAAGTTTGTTCTGCGCTGAAAAGCTGTTTTCTGACATTTCAGGCTCTAACTTCAAAAATCATGCAAAACACTTCTAACACCTTCAGACATGTTTCTCTGTGTTGCAAAATAGGTTTTATTCATGCACAGACTGATATTTTAAAGTGGGACCAAGATTCAGCTTGCATTGCTGGAAACAAGTTTGTTCTGCGCTGAAACGCTGTTTTCTGACATTTCAGGCTCTAACTTCAAAAATCATGCAAAACACTTCTAACACCTTCAGATATGTTTCTCTGTGTTGCAAATTAGGTTTTATTCATGCACAGACTGCAATATTAAAGTGGGACAGAGATTCAGCTTGCATTGCTTGAAACAAGTTTGTTCTGCACTGAAACGCTGTTTCCTGACATTTCAGGCTCTAACTTCAAAAATCATGCAAAACACTTCTAACACCTTCAGATATGTTTCTCTGTGTTGCAAAATAGGTTTTATTCATGCACAGACTGATATTTTAAAGTGGGACCAAGATTCAGCTTGCATTGCTGGAACCAAGTTTGTTCTGCGCTGAAACGCTGTTTTCTGACACTTCAGGCTCTAACTTCAAAAATCATGCAAAACACTTCTAACATCTTCAGATATGTTTCTCTGTGTTGCAAAATAGGTTTTATTCATGCACAGACTGCAATATTAAAGTGGGACAGAGATTCAGCTTGCATTGCTTGAAACAAGTTTGTTCTGCACTGAAACGCTGTTTCCTGACATTTCAGGCTCTAACTTCAAAAATCATGCAAAACACTTCTAACACCTTCAGATATGTTTCTCTGTGTTGCAAAATAGGTTTTATTCATGCACAGACAGATATTTTAAAGTGGGACCAAGATTCAGCTTGCATTGCTGGAAACAAGTTTGTTCTGCGCTGAAACGCTGTTTTCTGACATTTCAGGCTCTAACTTCAAAAATCATGCAAAACACTTCTAACACCTTCAGATATGTTTCTCTGTGTTGCAAAATAGGTTTTATTCATGCACAGACTGACATTTTAAAGTGGGACCAAGATTCAGCTTGCATTGCTGGAACCAAGTTTGTTCTGCACTGAAACGCTGTTTTCTGACACTTCAGGCTCTAACTTCAAAAATCATGCAAAACACTTCTAACACCTTCAGATATGTTTCTCTGTGTTGCAAAATAGGTTTTATTCATGCACAGACTGATATTTTAAAGTGGGACCAAGATTCAGCTTGCATTGCTGGAAACAAGTTTGTTCTGCGCTGAAAAGCTGTTTTCTGACATTTCAGGCTCTAACTTCAAAAATCATGCAAAACACTTCTAACACCTTCAGACATGTTTCTCTGTGTTGCAAAATAGGTTTTATTCATGCACAGACTGATATTTTAAAGTGAGACCAAGATTCAGCTTGCATTGCTGGAAACAAGTTTGTTCTGCGCTGAAACGCTGTTTTCTGACATTTCAGGCTCTAACTTCAAAAATCATGCAAAACACTTCTAACACCTTCAGATATGTTTCTCTGTGTTGCAAATTAGGTTTTATTCATGCACAGACTGCAATATTAAAGTGGGACAGAGATTCAGCTTGCATTGCTTGAAACAAGTTTGTTCTGCACTGAAACGCTGTTTCCTGACATTTCAGGCTCTAACTTCAAAAATCATGCAAAACACTTCTAACACCTTCAGATATGTTTCTCTGTGTTGCAAAATAGGTTTTATTCATGCACAGACTGATATTTTAAAGTGGGACCAAGATTCAGCTTGCATTGCTGGAACCAAGTTTGTTCTGCGCTGAAACGCTGTTTTCTGACACTTCAGGCTCTAACTTCAAAAATCATGCAAAACACTTCTAACACCTTCAGATATGTTTCTCTGTGTTGCAAAATAGGTTTTATTCATGCACAGACTGCAATATTAAAGTGGGACAGAGATTCAGCTTGCATTGCTTGAAACAAGTTTGTTCTGCACTGAAACGCTGTTTCCTGACATTTCAGGCTCTAACTTCAAAAATCATGCAAAACACTTCTAACACCTTCAGATATGTTTCTCTGTGTTGCAAAATAGGTTTTATTCATGCACAGACAGATATTTTAAAGTGGGACCAAGATTCAGCTTGCATTGCTGGAAACAAGTTTGTTCTGCGCTGAAACGCTGTTTTCTGACATTTCAGGCTCTAACTTCAAAAATCATGCAAAACACTTCTAACACCTTCAGATATGTTTCTCTGTGTTGCAAAATAGGTTTTATTCATGCACAGACTGATATTTTAAAGTGGGACCAAGATTCAGCTTGCATTGCTGGAAACAAGTTTGTTCTGCGCTGAAACGCTGTTTTCTGACATTTCAGGGTCTAACTTCAAAAATCATGCAAAACACTTCTAACACCTTCAGATATGTTTCTCTGTGTTGCAAAATAGGTTTTATTCATGCACAGACTGACATTTTAAAGTGGGACCAAGATTCAGCTTGCATTGCTGGAATCAAGTTTGTTCTGCGCTGAAACGCTGTTTTCTGACATTTCAGGCTCTAACTTCAAAAATCATGCAAAACACTTCTAACACCTTTAGATATGTTTCTCTGTGTTGCAAAATAGGTTTTATTCATGCACAGACTGATATTTTAAAGTGGGACCAAGATTCAGCTTGCATTGCTGGAACCAAGTTTGTTCTGCGCTGAAACGCTGTTTTCTGACACTTCAGGCTCTAACTTCAAAAATCATGCAAAACACTTCTAACACCTTCAGATATGTTTCTCTGTGTTGCAAAATTGGTTTTATTCATGCACAGACTGACATTTTAAAGTGGGACCAAGATTCAGCTTGCATTGCTGGAACCAAGTTTGTTCTGCGCTGAAACGCTGTTTTCTGACACTTCAGGCTCTAACTTCAAAAATCATGCAAAACACTTCTAACACCTTCAGATATGTTTCTCTGTGTTGCAAATTAGGTTTTATTCATGCACAGACTGCAATATTAAAGTGGGACAGAGATTCAGCTTGCATTGCTTGAAACAAGTTTGTTCTGCACTGAAACGCTGTTTCCTGACATTTCAGGCTCTAACTTCAAAAATCATGCAAAACACTTCTAACACCTTCAGATATGTTTCTCTGTGTTGCAAAATAGGTTTTATTCATGCACAGACTGATATTTTAAAGTGGGACCAAGATTCAGCTTGCATTGCTGGAACCAAGTTTGTTCTGCGCTGAAACGCTGTTTTCTGACACTTCAGGCTCTAACTTCAAAAATCATGCAAAACACTTCTAACACCTTCAGATATGTTTCTCTGTGTTGCAAAATAGGTTTTATTCATGCACAGACTGCAATATTAAAGTGGGACAGAGATTCAGCTTGCATTGCTTGAAACAAGTTTGTTCTGCACTGAAACGCTGTTTCCTGACATTTCAGGCTCTAACTTCAAAAATCATGCAAAACACTTCTAACACCTTCAGATATGTTTCTCTGTGTTGCAAAATAGGTTTTATTCATGCACAGACAGATATTTTAAAGTGGGACCAAGATTCAGCTTGCATTGCTGGAAACAAGTTTGTTCTGCGCTGAAACGCTGTTTTCTGACATTTCAGGCTCTAACTTCAAAAATCATGCAAAACACTTCTAACACCTTCAGATATGTTTCTCTGTGTTGCAAAATAGGTTTTATTCATGCACAGACTGATATTTTAAAGTGGGACCAAGATTCAGCTTGCATTGCTGGAAACAAGTTTGTTCTGCGCTGAAACGCTGTTTTCTGACATTTTAGGGTCTAACTTCAAAAATCATGCAAAACACTTCTAACACCTTTAGATATGTTTCTCTGTGTTGCAAAATAGGTTTTATTCATGCACAGACTGATATTTTAAAGTGGGACCAAGATTCAGCTTGCATTGCTGGAACCAAGTTTGTTCTGCGCTGAAACGCTGTTTTCTGACACTTCAGGCTCTAACTTCAAAAATCATGCAAAACACTTCTAACACCTTCAGATATGTTTCTCTGTGTTGCAAAATAGGTTTTATTCATGCACAGACTGACATTTTAAAGTGGGACCAAGATTCAGCTTGCATTGCTGGAACCAAGTTTGTTCTGCACTGAAACGCTGTTTTCTGACACTTCAGGCTCTAACTTCAAAAATCATGCAAAACACTTCTAACACCTTCAGATATGTTTCTCTGTGTTGCAAAATAGGTTTTATTCATGCACAGACTGATATTTTAAAGTGGGACCAAGATTCAGCTTGCATTGCTGGAAACAAGTTTGTTCTGCGCTTGAAAAGCTGTTTTCTGACATTTCAGGCTCTAACTTCAAAAATCATGCAAAACACTTCTAACACCTTCAGACATGTTTCTCTGTGTTGCAAAATAGGTTTTATTCATGCACAGACTGATATTTTAAAGTGAGACCAAGATTCAGCTTGCATTGCTGGAAACAAGTTTGTTCTGCGCTGAAACGCTGTTTTCTGACATTTCAGGCTCTAACTTCAAAAATCATGCAAAACACTTCTAACACCTTCAGATATGTTTCTCTGTGTTGCAAATTAGGTTTTATTCATGCACAGACTGCAATATTAAAGTGGGACAGAGATTCAGCTTGCATTGCTTGAAACAAGTTTGTTCTGCACTGAAACGCTGTTTCCTGACATTTCAGGCTCTAACTTCAAAAATCATGCAAAACACTTCTAACACCTTCAGATATGTTTCTCTGTGTTGCAAAATAGGTTTTATTCATGCACAGACTGATATTTTAAAGTGGGACCAAGATTCAGCTTGCATTGCTGGAACCAAGTTTGTTCTGCGCTGAAACGCTGTTTTCTGACACTTCAGGCTCTAACTTCAAAAATCATGCAAAACACTTCTAACACCTTCAGATATGTTTCTCTGTGTTGCAAAATAGGTTTTATTCATGCACAGACTGCAATATTAAAGTGGGACAGAGATTCAGCTTGCATTGCTTGAAACAAGTTTGTTCTGCACTGAAACGCTGTTTCCTGACATTTCAGGCTCTAACTTCAAAAATCATGCAAAACACTTCTAACACCTTCAGATATGTTTCTCTGTGTTGCAAAATAGGTTTTATTCATGCACAGACTGATATTTTAAAGTGGGACCAAGATTCAGCTTGCATTGCTGGAATCAAGTTTGTTCTGCGCTGAAACGCTGTTTTCTGACATTTTAGGGTCTAACTTCAAAAATCATGCAAAACACTTCTAACACCTTTAGATATGTTTCTCTGTGTTGCAAAATAGGTTTTATTCATGCACAGACTGATATTTTAAAGTGGGACCAAGATTCAGCTTGCATTGCTGGAACCAAGTTTGTTCTGCGCTGAAACGCTGTTTTCTGACACTTCAGGCTCTAACTTCAAAAATCATGCAAAACACTTCTAACACCTTCAGATATGTTTCTCTGTGTTGCAAAATAGGTTTTATTCATGCACAGACTGACATTTTAAAGTGGGACCAAGATTCAGCTTGCATTGCTGGAACCAAGTTTGTTCTGCACTGAAACGCTGTTTTCTGACACTTCAGGCTCTAACTTCAAAAATCATGCAAAACACTTCTAACACCTTCAGATATGTTTCTCTGTGTTGCAAAATAGGTTTTATTCATGCACAGACTGATATTTTAAAGTGGGACCAAGATTCAGCTTGCATTGCTGGAAACAAGTTTGTTCTGCGCTGAAAAGCTGTTTTCTGACATTTCAGGCTCTAACTTCAAAAATCATGCAAAACACTTCTAACACCTTCAGACATGTTTCTCTGTGTTGCAAAATAGGTTTTATTCATGCACAGACTGATATTTTAAAGTGAGACCAAGATTCAGCTTGCATTGCTGGAAACAAGTTTGTTCTGCGCTGAAACGCTGTTTTCTGACATTTCAGGCTCTAACTTCAAAAATCATGCAAAACACTTCTAACACCTTCAGATATGTTTCTCTGTGTTGCAAATTAGGTTTTATTCATGCACAGACTGCAATATTAAAGTGGGACAGAGATTCAGCTTGCATTGCTTGAAACAAGTTTGTTCTGCACTGAAACGCTGTTTCCTGACATTTCAGGCTCTAACTTCAAAAATCATGCAAAACACTTCTAACACCTTCAGATATGTTTCTCTGTGTTGCAAAATAGGTTTTATTCATGCACAGACTGATATTTTAAAGTGGGACCAAGATTCAGCTTGCATTGCTGGAACCAAGTTTGTTCTGCGCTGAAACGCTGTTTTCTGACACTTCAGGCTCTAACTTCAAAAATCATGCAAAACACTTCTAACACCTTCAGATATGTTTCTCTGTGTTGCAAAATAGGTTTTATTCATGCACAGACTGCAATATTAAAGTGGGACAGAGATTCAGCTTGCATTGCTTGAAACAAGTTTGTTCTGCACTGAAACGCTGTTTCCTGACATTTCAGGCTCTAACTTCAAAAATCATGCAAAACACTTCTAACACCTTCAGATATGTTTCTCTGTGTTGCAAAATAGGTTTTATTCATGCACAGACAGATATTTTAAAGTGGGACCAAGATTCAGCTTGCATTGCTGGAAACAAGTTTGTTCTGCGCTGAAACGCTGTTTTCTGACATTTCAGGCTCTAACTTCAAAAATCATGCAAAACACTTCTAACACCTTCAGATATGTTTCTCTGTGTTGCAAAATAGGTTTTATTCATGCACAGACTGATATTTTAAAGTGGGACCAAGATTCAGCTTGCATTGCTGGAAACAAGTTTGTTCTGCGCTGAAACGCTGTTTTCTGACATTTCAGGGTCTAACTTCAAAAATCATGCAAAACACTTCTAACACCTTCAGATATGTTTCTCTGTGTTGCAAAATAGGTTTTATTCATGCACAGACTGCAATATTAAAGTGGGACAGAGATTCAGCTTGCATTGCTTGAAACAAGTTTGTTCTGCACTGAAACGCTGTTTCCTGACATTTCAGGCTCTAACTTCAAAAATCATGCAAAACACTTCTAACATCTTCAGATATGTTTCTCTGTGTTGCAAAATAGGTTTTATTCATGCACAGACTGATATTTTAAAGTGGGACCAAGATTCAGCTTGCATTGCTGGAACCAAGTTTGTTTTGCGCTGAAACGCTGTTTTCTGACATTTCAGGCTCTAACTTCAAAAATCATGCAAAACACTTCTAACACCTTCAGATATGTTTCTCTGTGTTGCAAAATAGGTTTTATTCATGCACAGACTGATATTTTAAAGTGGGACCAAGATTCAGCTTGCATTGCTGGAAACAAGTTTGTTCTGCGCTGAAACGCTGTTTTCTGACATTTCAGGGTCTAACTTAAAAAATCATGCAAAACACTTCTAACACCTTCAGATATGTTTCTCTGTGTCGCAAAATAGGTTTTATTCATGCACAGACTGCAATATTAAAGTGGGACAGAGATTCAGCTTGCATTGCTTGAAACAAGTTTGTTCTGCACTGAAACGCTGTTTTCTGACATTTCAGGCTCTAACTTCAAAAATCATGCAAAACACTTCTAACACCTTCAGATATGTTTCTCTGTGTTGCAAAATAGGTTTTATTCATGCACAGACTGATATTTTAAAGTGGGACCAAGATTCAGCTTGCATTGCTGGAACCAAGTTTGTTCTGCGCTGAAACACTGTTTTCTGACATTTCAGGCTGTAACTTCAAAAATCATGCAAAACACTTCTAACACCTTCAGATATGTTTCTCTGTGTTGCAAAATAGGTTTTATTCATGCACAGACTGATATTTTAAAGTGGGACCAAGATTCAGCTTGCATTGCTGGAATCAAGTTTGTTCTGCGCTGAAACGCTGTTTTCTGACATTTCAGGCTCTAACTTCAAAAATCATGCAAAACACTTCTAACACCTTTAGATATGTTTCTCTGTGTTGCAAAATAGGTTTTATTCATGCACAGACTGATATTTTAAAGTGGGACCAAGATTCAGCTTGCATTGCTGGAACCAAGTTTGTTCTGCGCTGAAACGCTGTTTTCTGACACTTCAGGCTCTAACTTCAAAAATCATGCAAAACACTTCTAACACCTTCAGATATGTTTCTCTGTGTTGCAAAATTGGTTTTATTCATGCACAGACTGACATTTTAAAGTGGGACCAAGATTCAGCTTGCATTGCTGGAACCAAGTTTGTTCTGCGCTGAAACGCTGTTTTCTGACACTTCAGGCTCTAACTTCGAAAATCATGCAAAACACTTCTAACACCTTCAGATATGTTTCTCTGTGTTGCAAAATAGGTTTTATTCATGCACAGACTGATATTTTAAAGTGGGACCAAGATTCAGCTTGCATTGCTGGAAACAAGTTTGTTCTGCGCTGAAAAGCTGTTTTCTGACATTTCAGGCTCTAACTTCAAAAATCATGCAAAACACTTCTAACACCTTCAGATATGTTTCTCTGTGTTGCAAAATAGGTTTTATTCATGCACAGACTGATATTTTAAAGTGGGACCAAGATTCAGCTTGCATTGCTGGAAACAAGTTTGTTCTGCGCTGAAACGCTGTTTTCTGACATTTTAGGGTCTAACTTCAAAAATCATGCAAAACACTTCTAACACCTTTAGATATGTTTCTCTGTGTTGCAAAATAGGTTTTATTCATGCACAGACTGATATTTTAAAGTGGGACCAAGATTCAGCTTGCATTGCTGGAACCAAGTTTGTTCTGCGCTGAAACGCTGTTTTCTGACACTTCAGGCTCTAACTTCAAAAATCATGCAAAACACTTCTAACACCTTCAGATATGTTTCTCTGTGTTGCAAAATAGGTTTTATTCATGCACAGACTGACATTTTAAAGTGGGACCAAGATTCAGCTTGCATTGCTGGAACCAAGTTTGTTCTGCACTGAAACGCTGTTTTCTGACACTTCAGGCTCTAACTTCAAAAATCATGCAAAACACTTCTAACACCTTCAGATATGTTTCTCTGTGTTGCAAAATAGGTTTTATTCATGCACAGACTGATATTTTAAAGTGAGACCAAGATTCAGCTTGCATTGCTGGAAACAAGTTTGTTCTGCGCTGAAACGCTGTTTTCTGACATTTCAGGCTCTAACTTCAAAAATCATGCAAAACACTTCTAACACCTTCAGATATGTTTCTCTGTGTTGCAAATTAGGTTTTATTCATGCACAGACTGCAATATTAAAGTGGGACAGAGATTCAGCTTGCATTGCTTGAAACAAGTTTGTTCTGCACTGAAACGCTGTTTCCTGACATTTCAGGCTCTAACTTCAAAAATCATGCAAAACACTTCTAACACCTTCAGATATGTTTCTCTGTGTTGCAAAATAGGTTTTATTCATGCACAGACTGATATTTTAAAGTGGGACCAAGATTCAGCTTGCATTGCTGGAACCAAGTTTGTTCTGCGCTGAAACGCTGTTTTCTGACACTTCAGGCTCTAACTTCAAAAATCATGCAAAACACTTCTAACACCTTCAGATATGTTTCTCTGTGTTGCAAAATAGGTTTTATTCATGCACAGACTGCAATATTAAAGTGGGACAGAGATTCAGCTTGCATTGCTTGAAACAAGTTTGTTCTGCACTGAAACGCTGTTTCCTGACATTTCAGGCTCTAACTTCAAAAATCATGCAAAACACTTCTAACACCTTCAGATATGTTTCTCTGTGTTGCAAAATAGGTTTTATTCATGCACAGACAGATATTTTAAAGTGGGACCAAGATTCAGCTTGCATTGCTGGAAACAAGTTTGTTCTGCGCTGAAACGCTGTTTTCTGACATTTCAGGCTCTAACTTCAAAAATCATGCAAAACACTTCTAACACCTTCAGATATGTTTCTCTGTGTTGCAAAATAGGTTTTATTCATGCACAGACTGATATTTTAAAGTGGGACCAAGATTCAGCTTGCATTGCTGGAAACAAGTTTGTTCTGTGCTGAAACGCTGTTTTCTGACATTTCAGGGTCTAACTTCAAAAATCATGCAAAACACTTCTAACACCTTCAGATATGTTTCTCTGTGTTGCAAAATAGGTTTTATTCATGCACAGACTGCAATATTAAAGTGGGACAGAGATTCAGCTTGCATTGCTTGAAACAAGTTTGTTCTGCACTGAAACGCTGTTTCCTGACATTTCAGGCTCTAACTTCAAAAATCATGCAAAACACTTCTAACATCTTCAGATATGTTTCTCTGTGTTGCAAAATAGGTTTTATTCATGCACAGACTGATATTTTAAAGTGGGACCAAGATTCAGCTTGCATTGCTGGAACCAAGTTTGTTTTGCGCTGAAACGCTGTTTTCTGACATTTCAGGCTCTAACTTCAAAAATCATGCAAAACACTTCTAACACCTTCAGATATGTTTCTCTGTGTTGCAAAATAGGTTTTATTCATGCACAGACTGATATTTTAAAGTGGGACCAAGATTCAGCTTGCATTGCTGGAAACAAGTTTGTTCTGCGCTGAAACGCTGTTTTCTGACATTTCAGGGTCTAACTTAAAAAATCATGCAAAACACTTCTAACACCTTCAGATATGTTTCTCTGTGTCGCAAAATAGGTTTTATTCATGCACAGACTGCAATATTAAAGTGGGACAGAGATTCAGCTTGCATTGCTTGAAACAAGTTTGTTCTGCACTGAAACGCTGTTTTCTGACATTTCAGGCTCTAACTTCAAAAATCATGCAAAACACTTCTAACACCTTCAGATATGTTTCTCTGTGTTGCAAAATAGGTTTTATTCATGCACAGACTGATATTTTAAAGTGGGACCAAGATTCAGCTTGCATTGCTGGAACCAAGTTTGTTCTGCGCTGAAACACTGTTTTCTGACATTTCAGGCTGTAACTTCAAAAATCATGCAAAACACTTCTAACACCTTCAGATATGTTTCTCTGTGTTGCAAAATAGGTTTTATTCATGCACAGACTGATATTTTAAAGTGGGACCAAGATTCAGCTTGCATTGCTGGAATCAAGTTTGTTCTGCGCTGAAACGCTGTTTTCTGACATTTCAGGCTCTAACTTCAAAAATCATGCAAAACACTTCTAACACCTTTAGATATGTTTCTCTGTGTTGCAAAATAGGTTTTATTCATGCACAGACTGATATTTTAAAGTGGGACCAAGATTCAGCTTGCATTGCTGGAACCAAGTTTGTTCTGCGCTGAAACGCTGTTTTCTGACACTTCAGGCTCTAACTTCAAAAATCATGCAAAACACTTCTAACACCTTCAGATATGTTTCTCTGTGTTGCAAAATTGGTTTTATTCATGCACAGACTGACATTTTAAAGTGGGACCAAGATTCAGCTTGCATTGCTGGAACCAAGTTTGTTCTGCGCTGAAACGCTGTTTTCTGACACTTCAGGCTCTAACTTCAAAAATCATGCAAAACACTTCTAACACCTTCAGATATGTTTCTCTGTGTTGCAAAATAGGTTTTATTCATGCACAGACTGATATTTTAAAGTGGGACCAAGATTCAGCTTGCATTGCTGGAAACAAGTTTGTTCTGCGCTGAAAAGCTGTTTTCTGACATTTCAGGCTCTAACTTCAAAAATCATGCAAAACACTTCTAACACCTTCAGATATGTTTCTCTGTGTTGCAAAATAGGTTTTATTCATGCACAGACTGATATTTTAAAGTGGGACCAAGATTCAGCTTGCATTGCTGGAAACAAGTTTGTTCTGCGCTGAAACGCTGTTTTCTGACATTTCAGGCTCTAACTTCAAAAATCATGCAAAACACTTCTAACACCTTCAGATATGTTTCTCTGTGTTGCAAATTAGGTTTTATTCATGCACAGACTGCAAAATTAAAGTGGGACAGAGATTCAGCTTGCATTGCTTGAAACAAGTTTGTTCTGCGCTGAAACGCTGTTTTCTGACACTTCAGGCTCTAACTTCAAAAATCATGCAAAACACTTCTAACACCTTCAGATATGTTTCTCTGTGTTGCAAAATAGGTTTTATTCATGCACAGACTGATATTTTAAAGTGGGACCAAGATTCAGCTTGCATTGCTGGAAACAAGTTTGTTCTGCGCTGAAAAGCTGTTTTCTGACATTTCAGGCTCTAACTTCAAAAATCATGCAAAACACTTCTAACACCTTCAGACATGTTTCTCTGTGTTGCAAATTAGGTTTTATTCATGCACAGACTGCAATATTAAAGTGGGACAGAGATTCAGCTTGCATTGCTTGAAACAAGTTTGTTCTGCACTGAAACGCTGTTTCCTGACATTTCAGGCTCTAACTTCAAAAATCATGCAAAACACTTCTAACACCTTCAGATATGTTTCTCTGTGTTGCAAAATAGGTTTTATTCATGCACAGACTGATATTTTAAAGTGGGACCAAGATTCAGCTTGCATTGCTGGAACCAAGTTTGTTCTGCGCTGAAACGCTGTTTTCTGACACTTCAGGCTCTAACTTCAAAAATCATGCAAAACACTTCTAACACCTTCAGATATGTTTCTCTGTGTTGCAAAATAGGTTTTATTCATGCACAGACTGCAATATTAAAGTGGGACAGAGATTCAGCTTGCATTGCTTGAAACAAGTTTGTTCTGCACTGAAACGCTGTTTCCTGACATTTCAGGCTCTAACTTCAAAAATCATGCAAAACACTTCTAACACCTTCAGATATGTTTCTCTGTGTTGCAAAATAGGTTTTATTCATGCACAGACAGATATTTTAAAGTGGGACCAAGATTCAGCTTGCATTGCTGGAAACAAGTTTGTTCTGCGCTGAAACGCTGTTTTCTGACATTTCAGGCTCTAACTTCAAAAATCATGCAAAACACTTCTAACACCTTCAGATATGTTTCTCTGTGTTGCAAAATAGGTTTTATTCATGCACAGACTGATATTTTAAAGTGGGACCAAGATTCAGCTTGCATTGCTGGAAACAAGTTTGTTCTGCGCTGAAACGCTGTTTTCTGACATTTCAGGCTCTAACTTCAAAAATCATGCAAAACACTTCTAACACCTTCAGATATGTTTCTCTGTGTTGCAAATTAGGTTTTATTCATGCACAGACTGCAATATTAAAGTGGGACAGAGATTCAGCTTGCATTGCTTGAAACAAGTTTGTTCTGCACTGAAACGCTGTTTCCTGACATTTCAGGCTCTAACTTCAAAAATCATGCAAAACACTTCTAACACCTTCAGATATGTTTCTCTGTGTTGCAAAATAGGTTTTATTCATGCACAGACTGATATTTTAAAGTGGGACCAAGATTCAGCTTGCATTGCTGGAACCAAGTTTGTTCTGCGCTGAAACGCTGTTTTCTGACACTTCAGGCTCTAACTTCAAAAATCATGCAAAACACTTCTAACACCTTCAGATATGTTTCTCTGTGTTGCAAAATAGGTTTTATTCATGCACAGACTGCAATATTAAAGTGGGACAGAGATTCAGCTTGCATTGCTTGAAACAAGTTTGTTCTGCACTGAAACGCTGTTTCCTGACATTTCAGGCTCTAACTTCAAAAATCATGCAAAACACTTCTAACACCTTCAGATATGTTTCTCTGTGTTGCAAAATAGGTTTTATTCATGCACAGACAGATATTTTAAAGTGGGACCAAGATTCAGCTTGCATTGCTGGAAACAAGTTTGTTCTGCGCTGAAACGCTGTTTTCTGACATTTCAGGCTCTAACTTCAAAAATCATGCAAAACACTTCTAACACCTTCAGATATGTTTCTCTGTGTTGCAAAATAGGTTTTATTCATGCACAGACTGATATTTTAAAGTGGGACCAAGATTCAGCTTGCATTGCTGGAAACAAGTTTGTTCTGCGCTGAAACGCTGTTTTCTGACATTTCAGGCTCTAACTTCAAAAATCATGCAAAACACTTCTAACACCTTCAGATATGTTTCTCTGTGTTGCAAATTAGGTTTTATTCATGCACAGACTGCAATATTAAAGTGGGACAGAGATTCAGCTTGCATTGCTTGAAACAAGTTTGTTCTGCACTGAAACGCTGTTTCCTGACATTTCAGGCTCTAACTTCAAAAATCATGCAAAACACTTCTAACACCTTCAGATATGTTTCTCTGTGTTGCAAAATAGGTTTTATTCATGCACAGACTGATATTTTAAAGTGGGACCAAGATTCAGCTTGCATTGCTGGAACCAAGTTTGTTCTGCGCTGAAACGCTGTTTTCTGACACTTCAGGCTCTAACTTCAAAAATCATGCAAAACACTTCTAACACCTTCAGATATGTTTCTCTGTGTTGCAAAATAGGTTTTATTCATGCACAGACTGCAATATTAAAGTGGGACAGAGATTCAGCTTGCATTGCTTGAAACAAGTTTGTTCTGCACTGAAACGCTGTTTCCTGACATTTCAGGCTCTAACTTCAAAAATCATGCAAAACACTTCTAACACCTTCAGATATGTTTCTCTGTGTTGCAAAATAGGTTTTATTCATGCACAGACAGATATTTTAAAGTGGGACCAAGATTCAGCTTGCATTGCTGGAAACAAGTTTGTTCTGCGCTGAAACGCTGTTTTCTGACATTTCAGGCTCTAACTTCAAAAATCATGCAAAACACTTCTAACACCTTCAGATATGTTTCTCTGTGTTGCAAAATAGGTTTTATTCATGCACAGACTGATATTTTAAAGTGGGACCAAGATTCAGCTTGCATTGCTGGAAACAAGTTTGTTCTGCGCTGAAACGCTGTTTTCTGACATTTTAGGGTCTAACTTCAAAAATCATGCAAAACACTTCTAACACCTTTAGATATGTTTCTCTGTGTTGCAAAATAGGTTTTATTCATGCACAGACTGATATTTTAAAGTGGGACCAAGATTCAGCTTGCATTGCTGGAACCAAGTTTGTTCTGCGCTGAAACGCTGTTTTCTGACACTTCAGGCTCTAACTTCAAAAATCATGCAAAACACTTCTAACACCTTCAGATATGTTTCTCTGTGTTGCAAAATAGGTTTTATTCATGCACAGACTGACATTTTAAAGTGGGACCAAGATTCAGCTTGCATTGCTGGAACCAAGTTTGTTCTGCACTGAAACGCTGTTTTCTGACACTTCAGGCTCTAACTTCAAAAATCATGCAAAACACTTCTAACACCTTCAGATATGTTTCTCTGTGTTGCAAAATAGGTTTTATTCATGCACAGACTGATATTTTAAAGTGGGACCAAGATTCAGCTTGCATTGCTGGAAACAAGTTTGTTCTGCGCTGAAAAGCTGTTTTCTGACATTTCAGGCTCTAACTTCAAAAATCATGCAAAACACTTCTAACACCTTCAGACATGTTTCTCTGTGTTGCAAAATAGGTTTTATTCATGCACAGACTGATATTTTAAAGTGAGACCAAGATTCAGCTTGCATTGCTGGAAACAAGTTTGTTCTGCGCTGAAACGCTGTTTTCTGACATTTCAGGCTCTAACTTCAAAAATCATGCAAAACACTTCTAACACCTTCAGATATGTTTCTCTGTGTTGCAAATTAGGTTTTATTCATGCACAGACTGCAAAATTAAAGTGGGACAGAGATTCAGCTTGCATTGCTTGAAACAAGTTTGTTCTGCGCTGAAACGCTGTTTTCTGACACTTCAGGCTCTAACTTCAAAAATCATGCAAAACACTTCTAACACCTTCAGATATGTTTCTCTGTGTTGCAAAATAGGTTTTATTCATGCACAGACTGATATTTTAAAGTGGGACCAAGATTCAGCTTGCATTGCTGGAAACAAGTTTGTTCTGCGCTGAAAAGCTGTTTTCTGACATTTCAGGCTCTAACTTCAAAAATCATGCAAAACACTTCTAACACCTTCAGACATGTTTCTCTGTGTTGCAAATTAGGTTTTATTCATGCACAGACTGCAATATTAAAGTGGGACAGAGATTCAGCTTGCATTGCTTGAAACAAGTTTGTTCTGCACTGAAACGCTGTTTCCTGACATTTCAGGCTCTAACTTCAAAAATCATGCAAAACACTTCTAACACCTTCAGATATGTTTCTCTGTGTTGCAAAATAGGTTTTATTCATGCACAGACTGATATTTTAAAGTGGGACCAAGATTCAGCTTGCATTGCTGGAACCAAGTTTGTTCTGCGCTGAAACGCTGTTTTCTGACACTTCAGGCTCTAACTTCAAAAATCATGCAAAACACTTCTAACACCTTCAGATATGTTTCTCTGTGTTGCAAAATAGGTTTTATTCATGCACAGACTGCAATATTAAAGTGGGACAGAGATTCAGCTTGCATTGCTTGAAACAAGTTTGTTCTGCACTGAAACGCTGTTTCCTGACATTTCAGGCTCTAACTTCAAAAATCATGCAAAACACTTCTAACACCTTCAGATATGTTTCTCTGTGTTGCAAAATAGGTTTTATTCATGCACAGACAGATATTTTAAAGTGGGACCAAGATTCAGCTTGCATTGCTGGAAACAAGTTTGTTCTGCGCTGAAACGCTGTTTTCTGACATTTCAGGCTCTAACTTCAAAAATCATGCAAAACACTTCTAACACCTTCAGATATGTTTCTCTGTGTTGCAAAATAGGTTTTATTCATGCACAGACTGATATTTTAAAGTGGGACCAAGATTCAGCTTGCATTGCTGGAAACAAGTTTGTTCTGCGCTGAAACGCTGTTTTCTGACATTTCAGGCTCTAACTTCAAAAATCATGCAAAACACTTCTAACACCTTCAGATATGTTTCTCTGTGTTGCAAATTAGGTTTTATTCATGCACAGACTGCAATATTAAAGTGGGACAGAGATTCAGCTTGCATTGCTTGAAACAAGTTTGTTCTGCACTGAAACGCTGTTTCCTGACATTTCAGGCTCTAACTTCAAAAATCATGCAAAACACTTCTAACACCTTCAGATATGTTTCTCTGTGTTGCAAAATAGGTTTTATTCATGCACAGACTGATATTTTAAAGTGGGACCAAGATTCAGCTTGCATTGCTGGAACCAAGTTTGTTCTGCGCTGAAACGCTGTTTTCTGACACTTCAGGCTCTAACTTCAAAAATCATGCAAAACACTTCTAACACCTTCAGATATGTTTCTCTGTGTTGCAAAATAGGTTTTATTCATGCACAGACTGCAATATTAAAGTGGGACAGAGATTCAGCTTGCATTGCTTGAAACAAGTTTGTTCTGCACTGAAACGCTGTTTCCTGACATTTCAGGCTCTAACTTCAAAAATCATGCAAAACACTTCTAACACCTTCAGATATGTTTCTCTGTGTTGCAAAATAGGTTTTATTCATGCACAGACAGATATTTTAAAGTGGGACCAAGATTCAGCTTGCATTGCTGGAAACAAGTTTGTTCTGCGCTGAAACGCTGTTTTCTGACATTTCAGGCTCTAACTTCAAAAATCATGCAAAACACTTCTAACACCTTCAGATATGTTTCTCTGTGTTGCAAAATAGGTTTTATTCATGCACAGACTGATATTTTAAAGTGGGACCAAGATTCAGCTTGCATTGCTGGAAACAAGTTTGTTCTGCGCTGAAACGCTGTTTTCTGACATTTCAGGCTCTAACTTCAAAAATCATGCAAAACACTTCTAACACCTTCAGATATGTTTCTCTGTGTTGCAAATTAGGTTTTATTCATGCACAGACTGCAATATTAAAGTGGGACAGAGATTCAGCTTGCATTGCTTGAAACAAGTTTGTTCTGCACTGAAACGCTGTTTCCTGACATTTCAGGCTCTAACTTCAAAAATCATGCAAAACACTTCTAACACCTTCAGATATGTTTCTCTGTGTTGCAAAATAGGTTTTATTCATGCACAGACTGATATTTTAAAGTGGGACCAAGATTCAGCTTGCATTGCTGGAACCAAGTTTGTTCTGCGCTGAAACGCTGTTTTCTGACACTTCAGGCTCTAACTTCAAAAATCATGCAAAACACTTCTAACACCTTCAGATATGTTTCTCTGTGTTGCAAAATAGGTTTTATTCATGCACAGACTGCAATATTAAAGTGGGACAGAGATTCAGCTTGCATTGCTTGAAACAAGTTTGTTCTGCACTGAAACGCTGTTTCCTGACATTTCAGGCTCTAACTTCAAAAATCATGCAAAACACTTCTAACACCTTCAGATATGTTTCTCTGTGTTGCAAAATAGGTTTTATTCATGCACAGACAGATATTTTAAAGTGGGACCAAGATTCAGCTTGCATTGCTGGAAACAAGTTTGTTCTGCGCTGAAACGCTGTTTTCTGACATTTCAGGCTCTAACTTCAAAAATCATGCAAAACACTTCTAACACCTTCAGATATGTTTCTCTGTGTTGCAAAATAGGTTTTATTCATGCACAGACTGATATTTTAAAGTGGGACCAAGATTCAGCTTGCATTGCTGGAAACAAGTTTGTTCTGCGCTGAAACGCTGTTTTCTGACATTTTAGGGTCTAACTTCAAAAATCATGCAAAACACTTCTAACACCTTTAGATATGTTTCTCTGTGTTGCAAAATAGGTTTTATTCATGCACAGACTGATATTTTAAAGTGGGACCAAGATTCAGCTTGCATTGCTGGAACCAAGTTTGTTCTGCGCTGAAACGCTGTTTTCTGACACTTCAGGCTCTAACTTCAAAAATCATGCAAAACACTTCTAACACCTTCAGATATGTTTCTCTGTGTTGCAAAATAGGTTTTATTCATGCACAGACTGACATTTTAAAGTGGGACCAAGATTCAGCTTGCATTGCTGGAACCAAGTTTGTTCTGCACTGAAACGCTGTTTTCTGACACTTCAGGCTCTAACTTCAAAAATCATGCAAAACACTTCTAACACCTTCAGATATGTTTCTCTGTGTTGCAAAATAGGTTTTATTCATGCACAGACTGATATTTTAAAGTGGGACCAAGATTCAGCTTGCATTGCTGGAAACAAGTTTGTTCTGCGCTGAAAAGCTGTTTTCTGACATTTCAGGCTCTAACTTCAAAAATCATGCAAAACACTTCTAACACCTTCAGACATGTTTCTCTGTGTTGCAAAATAGGTTTTATTCATGCACAGACTGATATTTTAAAGTGAGACCAAGATTCAGCTTGCATTGCTGGAAACAAGTTTGTTCTGCGCTGAAACGCTGTTTTCTGACATTTCAGGCTCTAACTTCAAAAATCATGCAAAACACTTCTAACACCTTCAGATATGTTTCTCTGTGTTGCAAATTAGGTTTTATTCATGCACAGACTGCAATATTAAAGTGGGACAGAGATTCAGCTTGCATTGCTTGAAACAAGTTTGTTCTGCACTGAAACGCTGTTTCCTGACATTTCAGGCTCTAACTTCAAAAATCATGCAAAACACTTCTAACACCTTCAGATATGTTTCTCTGTGTTGCAAAATAGGTTTTATTCATGCACAGACTGATATTTTAAAGTGGGACCAAGATTCAGCTTGCATTGCTGGAACCAAGTTTGTTCTGCGCTGAAACGCTGTTTTCTGACACTTCAGGCTCTAACTTCAAAAATCATGCAAAACACTTCTAACACCTTCAGATATGTTTCTCTGTGTTGCAAAATAGGTTTTATTCATGCACAGACTGCAATATTAAAGTGGGACAGAGATTCAGCTTGCATTGCTTGAAACAAGTTTGTTCTGCACTGAAACGCTGTTTCCTGACATTTCAGGCTCTAACTTCAAAAATCATGCAAAACACTTCTAACACCTTCAGATATGTTTCTCTGTGTTGCAAAATAGGTTTTATTCATGCACAGACTGATATTTTAAAGTGGGACCAAGATTCAGCTTGCATTGCTGGAATCAAGTTTGTTCTGCGCTGAAACGCTGTTTTCTGACATTTTAGGGTCTAACTTCAAAAATCATGCAAAACACTTCTAACACCTTTAGATATGTTTCTCTGTGTTGCAAAATAGGTTTTATTCATGCACAGACTGATATTTTAAAGTGGGACCAAGATTCAGCTTGCATTGCTGGAACCAAGTTTGTTCTGCGCTGAAACGCTGTTTTCTGACACTTCAGGCTCTAACTTCAAAAATCATGCAAAACACTTCTAACACCTTCAGATATGTTTCTCTGTGTTGCAAAATAGGTTTTATTCATGCACAGACTGACATTTTAAAGTGGGACCAAGATTCAGCTTGCATTGCTGGAACCAAGTTTGTTCTGCACTGAAACGCTGTTTTCTGACACTTCAGGCTCTAACTTCAAAAATCATGCAAAACACTTCTAACACCTTCAGATATGTTTCTCTGTGTTGCAAAATAGGTTTTATTCATTTACAGACTGATATTTTAAAGTGGGACCAAGATTCAGCTTGCATTGCTGGAAACAAGTTTGTTCTGCGCTGAAAAGCTGTTTTCTGACATTTCAGGCTCTAACTTCAAAAATCATGCAAAACACTTCTAACACCTTCAGACATGTTTCTCTGTGTTGCAAAATAGGTTTTATTCATGCACAGACTGATATTTTGAAGTGAGACCAAGATTCAGCTTGCATTGCTGGAAACAAGTTTGTTCTGCGCTGAAACGCTGTTTTCTGACATTTCAGGCTCTAACTTCAAAAATCATGCAAAACACTTCTAACACCTTCAGATATGTTTCTCTGTGTTGCAAATTAGGTTTTATTCATGCACAGACTGCAATATTAAAGTGGGACAGAGATTCAGCTTGCATTGCTTGAAACAAGTTTGTTCTGCACTGAAACGCTGTTTCCTGACATTTCAGGCTCTAACTTCAAAAATCATGCAAAACACTTCTAACACCTTCAGATATGTTTCTCTGTGTTGCAAAATAGGTTTTATTCATGCACAGACTGATATTTTAAAGTGGGACCAAGATTCAGCTTGCATTGCTGGAACCAAGTTTGTTCTGCGCTGAAACGCTGTTTTCTGACACTTCAGGCTCTAACTTCAAAAATCATGCAAAACACTTCTAACACCTTCAGATATGTTTCTCTGTGTTGCAAAATAGGTTTTATTCATGCACAGACTGCAATATTAAAGTGGGACAGAGATTCAGCTTGCATTGCTTGAAACAAGTTTGTTCTGCACTGAAACGCTGTTTCCTGACATTTCAGGCTCTAACTTCAAAAATCATGCAAAACACTTCTAACACCTTCAGATATGTTTCTCTGTGTTGCAAAATAGGTTTTATTCATGCACAGACAGATATTTTAAAGTGGGACCAAGATTCAGCTTGCATTGCTGGAAACAAGTTTGTTCTGCGCTGAAACGCTGTTTTCTGACATTTCAGGCTCTAACTTCAAAAATCATGCAAAACACTTCTAACACCTTCAGATATGTTTCTCTGTGTTGCAAAATAGGTTTTATTCATGCACAGACTGATATTTTAAAGTGGGACCAAGATTCAGCTTGCATTGCTGGAAACAAGTTTGTTCTGCGCTGAAACGCTGTTTTCTGACATTTCAGGGTCTAACTTCAAAAATCATGCAAAACACTTCTAACACCTTCAGATATGTTTCTCTGTGTTGCAAAATAGGTTTTATTCATGCACAGACTGCAATATTAAAGTGGGACAGAGATTCAGCTTGCATTGCTTGAAACAAGTTTGTTCTGCACTGAAACGCTGTTTCCTGACATTTCAGGCTCTAACTTCAAAAATCATGCAAAACACTTCTAACATCTTCAGATATGTTTCTCTGTGTTGCAAAATAGGTTTTATTCATGCACAGACTGATATTTTAAAGTGGGACCAAGATTCAGCTTGCATTGCTGGAACCAAGTTTGTTTTGCGCTGAAACGCTGTTTTCTGACATTTCAGGCTCTAACTTCAAAAATCATGCAAAACACTTCTAACACCTTCAGATATGTTTCTCTGTGTTGCAAAATAGGTTTTATTCATGCACAGACTGATATTTTAAAGTGGGACCAAGATTCAGCTTGCATTGCTGGAAACAAGTTTGTTCTGCGCTGAAACGCTGTTTTCTGACATTTCAGGGTCTAACTTAAAAAATCATGCAAAACACTTCTAACACCTTCAGATATGTTTCTCTGTGTCGCAAAATAGGTTTTATTCATGCACAGACTGCAATATTAAAGTGGGACAGAGATTCAGCTTGCATTGCTTGAAACAAGTTTGTTCTGCACTGAAACGCTGTTTTCTGACATTTCAGGCTCTAACTTCAAAAATCATGCAAAACACTTCTAACACCTTCAGATATGTTTCTCTGTGTTGCAAAATAGGTTTTATTCATGCACAGACTGATATTTTAAAGTGGGACCAAGATTCAGCTTGCATTGCTGGAACCAAGTTTGTTCTGCGCTGAAACACTGTTTTCTGACATTTCAGGCTGTAACTTCAAAAATCATGCAAAACACTTCTAACACCTTCAGATATGTTTCTCTGTGTTGCAAAATAGGTTTTATTCATGCACAGACTGATATTTTAAAGTGGGACCAAGATTCAGCTTGCATTGCTGGAATCAAGTTTGTTCTGCGCTGAAACGCTGTTTTCTGACATTTCAGGCTCTAACTTCAAAAATCATGCAAAACACTTCTAACACCTTTAGATATGTTTCTCTGTGTTGCAAAATAGGTTTTATTCATGCACAGACTGATATTTTAAAGTGGGACCAAGATTCAGCTTGCATTGCTGGAACCAAGTTTGTTCTGCGCTGAAACGCTGTTTTCTGACACTTCAGGCTCTAACTTCAAAAATCATGCAAAACACTTCTAACACCTTCAGATATGTTTCTCTGTGTTGCAAAATTGGTTTTATTCATGCACAGACTGACATTTTAAAGTGGGACCAAGATTCAGCTTGCATTGCTGGAACCAAGTTTGTTCTGCGCTGAAACGCTGTTTTCTGACACTTCAGGCTCTAACTTCAAAAATCATGCAAAACACTTCTAACACCTTCAGATATGTTTCTCTGTGTTGCAAAATAGGTTTTATTCATGCACAGACTGATATTTTAAAGTGGGACCAAGATTCAGCTTGCATTGCTGGAAACAAGTTTGTTCTGCGCTGAAAAGCTGTTTTCTGACATTTCAGGCTCTAACTTCAAAAATCATGCAAAACACTTCTAACACCTTCAGATATGTTTCTCTGTGTTGCAAAATAGGTTTTATTCATGCACAGACTGATATTTTAAAGTGGGACCAAGATTCAGCTTGCATTGCTGGAAACAAGTTTGTTCTGCGCTGAAACGCTGTTTTCTGACATTTCAGGCTCTAACTTCAAAAATCATGCAAAACACTTCTAACACCTTCAGATATGTTTCTCTGTGTTGCAAATTAGGTTTTATTCATGCACAGACTGCAAAATTAAAGTGGGACAGAGATTCAGCTTGCATTGCTTGAAACAAGTTTGTTCTGCGCTGAAACGCTGTTTTCTGACACTTCAGGCTCTAACTTCAAAAATCATGCAAAACACTTCTAACACCTTCAGATATGTTTCTCTGTGTTGCAAAATAGGTTTTATTCATGCACAGACTGATATTTTAAAGTGGGACCAAGATTCAGCTTGCATTGCTGGAAACAAGTTTGTTCTGCGCTGAAAAGCTGTTTTCTGACATTTCAGGCTCTAACTTCAAAAATCATGCAAAACACTTCTAACACCTTCAGACATGTTTCTCTGTGTTGCAAATTAGGTTTTATTCATGCACAGACTGCAATATTAAAGTGGGACAGAGATTCAGCTTGCATTGCTTGAAACAAGTTTGTTCTGCACTGAAACGCTGTTTCCTGACATTTCAGGCTCTAACTTCAAAAATCATGCAAAACACTTCTAACACCTTCAGATATGTTTCTCTGTGTTGCAAAATAGGTTTTATTCATGCACAGACTGATATTTTAAAGTGGGACCAAGATTCAGCTTGCATTGCTGGAACCAAGTTTGTTCTGCGCTGAAACGCTGTTTTCTGACACTTCAGGCTCTAACTTCAAAAATCATGCAAAACACTTCTAACACCTTCAGATATGTTTCTCTGTGTTGCAAAATAGGTTTTATTCATGCACAGACTGCAATATTAAAGTGGGACAGAGATTCAGCTTGCATTGCTTGAAACAAGTTTGTTCTGCACTGAAACGCTGTTTCCTGACATTTCAGGCTCTAACTTCAAAAATCATGCAAAACACTTCTAACACCTTCAGATATGTTTCTCTGTGTTGCAAAATAGGTTTTATTCATGCACAGACAGATATTTTAAAGTGGGACCAAGATTCAGCTTGCATTGCTGGAAACAAGTTTGTTCTGCGCTGAAACGCTGTTTTCTGACATTTCAGGCTCTAACTTCAAAAATCATGCAAAACACTTCTAACACCTTCAGATATGTTTCTCTGTGTTGCAAAATAGGTTTTATTCATGCACAGACTGATATTTTAAAGTGGGACCAAGATTCAGCTTGCATTGCTGGAAACAAGTTTGTTCTGCGCTGAAACGCTGTTTTCTGACATTTCAGGCTCTAACTTCAAAAATCATGCAAAACACTTCTAACACCTTCAGATATGTTTCTCTGTGTTGCAAATTAGGTTTTATTCATGCACAGACTGCAATATTAAAGTGGGACAGAGATTCAGCTTGCATTGCTTGAAACAAGTTTGTTCTGCACTGAAACGCTGTTTCCTGACATTTCAGGCTCTAACTTCAAAAATCATGCAAAACACTTCTAACACCTTCAGATATGTTTCTCTGTGTTGCAAAATAGGTTTTATTCATGCACAGACTGATATTTTAAAGTGGGACCAAGATTCAGCTTGCATTGCTGGAACCAAGTTTGTTCTGCGCTGAAACGCTGTTTTCTGACACTTCAGGCTCTAACTTCAAAAATCATGCAAAACACTTCTAACACCTTCAGATATGTTTCTCTGTGTTGCAAAATAGGTTTTATTCATGCACAGACTGCAATATTAAAGTGGGACAGAGATTCAGCTTGCATTGCTTGAAACAAGTTTGTTCTGCACTGAAACGCTGTTTCCTGACATTTCAGGCTCTAACTTCAAAAATCATGCAAAACACTTCTAACACCTTCAGATATGTTTCTCTGTGTTGCAAAATAGGTTTTATTCATGCACAGACAGATATTTTAAAGTGGGACCAAGATTCAGCTTGCATTGCTGGAAACAAGTTTGTTCTGCGCTGAAACGCTGTTTTCTGACATTTCAGGCTCTAACTTCAAAAATCATGCAAAACACTTCTAACACCTTCAGATATGTTTCTCTGTGTTGCAAAATAGGTTTTATTCATGCACAGACTGATATTTTAAAGTGGGACCAAGATTCAGCTTGCATTGCTGGAAACAAGTTTGTTCTGCGCTGAAACGCTGTTTTCTGACATTTCAGGCTCTAACTTCAAAAATCATGCAAAACACTTCTAACACCTTCAGATATGTTTCTCTGTGTTGCAAATTAGGTTTTATTCATGCACAGACTGCAATATTAAAGTGGGACAGAGATTCAGCTTGCATTGCTTGAAACAAGTTTGTTCTGCACTGAAACGCTGTTTCCTGACATTTCAGGCTCTAACTTCAAAAATCATGCAAAACACTTCTAACACCTTCAGATATGTTTCTCTGTGTTGCAAAATAGGTTTTATTCATGCACAGACTGATATTTTAAAGTGGGACCAAGATTCAGCTTGCATTGCTGGAACCAAGTTTGTTCTGCGCTGAAACGCTGTTTTCTGACACTTCAGGCTCTAACTTCAAAAATCATGCAAAACACTTCTAACACCTTCAGATATGTTTCTCTGTGTTGCAAAATAGGTTTTATTCATGCACAGACTGCAATATTAAAGTGGGACAGAGATTCAGCTTGCATTGCTTGAAACAAGTTTGTTCTGCACTGAAACGCTGTTTCCTGACATTTCAGGCTCTAACTTCAAAAATCATGCAAAACACTTCTAACACCTTCAGATATGTTTCTCTGTGTTGCAAAATAGGTTTTATTCATGCACAGACAGATATTTTAAAGTGGGACCAAGATTCAGCTTGCATTGCTGGAAACAAGTTTGTTCTGCGCTGAAACGCTGTTTTCTGACATTTCAGGCTCTAACTTCAAAAATCATGCAAAACACTTCTAACACCTTCAGATATGTTTCTCTGTGTTGCAAAATAGGTTTTATTCATGCACAGACTGATATTTTAAAGTGGGACCAAGATTCAGCTTGCATTGCTGGAAACAAGTTTGTTCTGCGCTGAAACGCTGTTTTCTGACATTTCAGGGTCTAACTTCAAAAATCATGCAAAACACTTCTAACACCTTCAGATATGTTTCTCTGTGTTGCAAAATAGGTTTTATTCATGCACAGACTGCAATATTAAAGTGGGACAGAGATTCAGCTTGCATTGCTTGAAACAAGTTTGTTCTGCACTGAAAGGCTGTTTCCTGACATTTCAGGCTCTAACTTCAAAAATCATGCAAAACACTTCTAACATCTTCAGATATGTTTCTCTGTGTTGCAAAATAGGTTTTATTCATGCACAGACTGATATTTTAAAGTGGGACCAAGATTCAGCTTGCATTGCTGGAACCAAGTTTGTTTTGCGCTGAAACGCTGTTTTCTGACATTTCAGGCTCTAACTTCAAAAATCATGCAAAACACTTCTAACACCTTCAGATATGTTTCTCTGTGTTGCAAAATAGGTTTTATTCATGCACAGACTGATATTTTAAAGTGGGACCAAGATTCAGCTTGCATTGCTGGAAACAAGTTTGTTCTGCGCTGAAACGCTGTTTTCTGACATTTCAGGGTCTAACTTAAAAAATCATGCAAAACACTTCTAACACCTTCAGATATGTTTCTCTGTGTTGCAAAATAGGTTTTATTCATGCACAGACTGCAATATTAAAGTGGGACAGAGATTCAGCTTGCATTGCTTGAAACAAGTTTGTTCTGCACTGAAACGCTGTTTCCTGACATTTCAGGCTCTAACTTCAAAAATCATGCAAAACACTTCTAACACCTTCAGATATGTTTCTCTGTGTTGCAAAATAGGTTTTATTCATGCACAGACAGATATTTTAAAGTGGGACCAAGATTCAGCTTGCATTGCTGGAAACAAGTTTGTTCTGCGCTGAAACGCTGTTTTCTGACATTTCAGGCTCTAACTTCAAAAATCATGCAAAACACTTCTAACACCTTCAGATATGTTTCTCTGTGTTGCAAAATAGGTTTTATTCATGCACAGACTGATATTTTAAAGTGGGACCAAGATTCAGCTTGCATTGCTGGAAACAAGTTTGTTCTGCGCTGAAACGCTGTTTTCTGACATTTCAGGGTCTAACTTCAAAAATCATGCAAAACACTTCTAACACCTTCAGATATGTTTCTCTGTGTTGCAAAATAGGTTTTATTCATGCACAGACTGCAATATTAAAGTGGGACAGAGATTCAGCTTGCATTGCTTGAAACAAGTTTGTTCTGCACTGAAAGGCTGTTTCCTGACATTTCAGGCTCTAACTTCAAAAATCATGCAAAACACTTCTAACATCTTCAGATATGTTTCTCTGTGTTGCAAAATAGGTTTTATTCATGCACAGACTGATATTTTAAAGTGGGACCAAGATTCAGCTTGCATTGCTGGAACCAAGTTTGTTTTGCGCTGAAACGCTGTTTTCTGACATTTCAGGCTCTAACTTCAAAAATCATGCAAAACACTTCTAACACCTTCAGATATGTTTCTCTGTGTTGCAAAATAGGTTTTATTCATGCACAGACTGATATTTTAAAGTGGGACCAAGATTCAGCTTGCATTGCTGGAAACAAGTTTGTTCTGCGCTGAAACGCTGTTTTCTGACATTTCAGGGTCTAACTTAAAAAATCATGCAAAACACTTCTAACACCTTCAGATATGTTTCTCTGTGTTGCAAAATAGGTTTTATTCATGCACAGACTGCAATATTAAAGTGGGACAGAGATTCAGCTTGCATTGCTTGAAACAAGTTTGTTCTGCACTGAAACGCTGTTTTCTGACATTTCAGGCTCTAACTTCAAAAATCATGCAAAACACTTCTAACACCTTCAGATATGTTTCTCTGTGTTGCAAAATAGGTTTTATTCATGCACAGACTGATATTTTAAAGTGGGACCAAGATTCAGCTTGCATTGCTGGAACCAAGTTTGTTCTGCGCTGAAACGCTGTTTTCTGACACTTCAGGCTCTAACTTCAAAAATCATGCAAAACACTTCTAACACCTTCAGATATGTTTCTCTGTGTTGCAAAATTGGTTTTATTCATGCACAGACTGACATTTTAAAGTGGGACCAAGATTCAGCTTGCATTGCTGGAACCAAGTTTGTTCTGCGCTGAAACGCTGTTTTCTGACACTTCAGGCTCTAACTTCAAAAATCATGCAAAACACTTCTAACACCTTCAGATATGTTTCTCTGTGTTGCAAAATAGGTTTTATTCATGCACAGACTGATATTTTAAAGTGGGACCAAGATTCAGCTTGCATTGCTGGAAACAAGTTTGTTCTGCGCTGAAAAGCTGTTTTCTGACATTTCAGGCTCTAACTTCAAAAATCATGCAAAACACTTCTAACACCTTCAGATATGTTTCTCTGTGTTGCAAAATAGGTTTTATTCATGCACAGACTGATATTTTAAAGTGGGACCAAGATTCAGCTTGCATTGCTGGAAACAATTTTGTTCTGCGCTGAAACGCTGTTTTCTGACATTTCAGGCTCTAACTTCAAAAATCATGCAAAACACTTCTAACACCTTCAGATATGTTTCTCTGTGTTGCAAATTAGGTTTTATTCATGCACAGACTGCAATATTAAAGTGGGACAGAGATTCAGCTTGCATTGCTTGAAACAAGTTTGTTCTGCACTGAAACGCTGTTTCCTGACATTTCAGGCTCTAACTTCAAAAATCATGCAAAACACTTCTAACACCTTCAGATATGTTTCTCTGTGTTGCAAAATAGGTTTTATTCATGCACAGACTGATATTTTAAAGTGGGACCAAGATTCAGCTTGCATTGCTGGAACCAAGTTTGTTCTGCGCTGAAACACTGTTTTCTGACATTTCAGGCTGTAACTTCAAAAATCATGCAAAACACTTCTAACACCTTCAGATATGTTTCTCTGTGTTGCAAAATAGGTTTTATTCATGCACAGACTGATATTTTAAAGTGGGACCAAGATTCAGCTTGCATTGCTGGAATCAAGTTTGTTCTGCGCTGAAACGCTGTTTTCTGACATTTCAGGCTCTAACTTCAAAAATCATGCAAAACACTTCTAACACCTTTAGATATGTTTCTCTGTGTTGCAAAATAGGTTTTATTCATGCACAGACTGATATTTTAAAGTGGGACCAAGATTCAGCTTGCATTGCTGGAACCAAGTTTGTTCTGCGCTGAAACGCTGTTTTCTGACACTTCAGGCTCTAACTTCAAAAATCATGCAAAACACTTCTAACACCTTCAGATATGTTTCTCTGTGTTGCAAAATAGGTTTTATTCATGCACAGACTGATATTTTAAAGTGGGACCAAGATTCAGCTTGCATTGCTGGAACCAAGTTTGTTCTGCGCTGAAACGCTGTTTTCTGACACTTCAGGCTCTAACTTCAAAAATCATGTAAAACACTTCTAACACCTTCAGATATGTTTCTCTGTGTTGCAAAATAGGTTTTATTCATGCACAGACTGCAATATTAAAGTGGGACAGAGATTCAGCTTGCATTGCTTGAAACAAGTTTGTTCTGCACTGAAACGCTGTTTCCTGACATTTCAGGCTCTAACTTCAAAAATCATGCAAAACACTTCTAACACCTTCAGATATGTTTCTCTGTGTTGCAAAATAGGTTTTATTCATGCACAGACAGATATTTTAAAGTGGGACCAAGATTCAGCTTGCATTGCTGGAAACAAGTTTGTTCTGCGCTGAAACGCTGTTTTCTGACATTTCAGGCTCTAACTTCAAAAATCATGCAAAACACTTCTAACACCTTCAGATATGTTTCTCTGTGTTGCAAAATAGGTTTTATTCATGCACAGACTGCAATATTAAAGTGGGACAGAGATTCAGCTTGCATTGCTTGAAACAAGTTTGTTCTGCACTGAAACGCTGTTTCCTGACATTTCAGGCTCTAACTTCAAAAATCATGCAAAACACTTCTAACATCTTCAGATATGTTTCTCTGTGTTGCAAAATAGGTTTTATTCATGCACAGACTGATATTTTAAAGTGGGACCAAGATTCAGCTTGCATTGCTGGAACCAAGTTTGTTTTGCGCTGAAACGCTGTTTTCTGACATTTCAGGCTCTAACTTCAAAAATCATGCAAAACACTTCTAACACCTTCAGATATGTTTCTCTGTGTTGCAAAATAGGTTTTATTCCTGCACAGACTGATATTTTAAAGTGGGACCAAGATTCAGCTTGCATTGCTGGAAACAAGTTTGTTCTGCGCTGAAACGCTGTTTTCTGACATTTCAGGGTCTAACTTAAAAAATCATGCAAAACACTTCTAACACCTTCAGATATGTTTCTCTGTGTTGCAAAATAGGTTTTATTCATGCACAGACTGCAATATTAAAGTGGGACAGAGATTCAGCTTGCATTGCTTGAAACAAGTTTGTTCTGCACTGAAACGCTGTTTTCTGACATTTCAGGCTCTAACTTCAAAAATCATGCAAAACACTTCTAACACCTTCAGATATGTTTCTCTGTGTTGCAAAATAGGTTTTATTCATGCACAGACTGATATTTTAAAGTGGGACCAAGATTCAGCTTGCATTGCTGGAATCAAGTTTGTTCTGCGCTGAAACGCTGTTTTCTGACATTTCAGGCTCTAACTTCAAAAATCATGCAAAACACTTCTAACACCTTTAGATATGTTTCTCTGTGTTGCAAAATAGGTTTTATTCATGCACAGACTGATATTTTAAAGTGGGACCAAGATTCAGCTTGCATTGCTGGAACCAAGTTTGTTCTGCGCTGAAACGCTGTTTTCTGACACTTCAGGCTCTAACTTCAAAAATCATGCAAAACACTTCTAACACCTTCAGATATGTTTCTCTGTGTTGCAAAATTGGTTTTATTCATGCACAGACTGACATTTTAAAGTGGGACCAAGATTCAGCTTGCATTGCTGGAACCAAGTTTGTTCTGCGCTGAAACGCTGTTTTCTGACACTTCAGGCTCTAACTTCAAAAATCATGCAAAACACTTCTAACACCTTCAGATATGTTTCTCTGTGTTGCAAAATAGGTTTTATTCATGCACAGACTGATATTTTAAAGTGGGACCAAGATTCAGCTTGCATTGCTGGAAACAAGTTTGTTCTGCGCTGAAAAGCTGTTTTCTGACATTTCAGGCTCTAACTTCAAAAATCATGCAAAACACTTCTAACACCTTCAGATATGTTTCTCTGTGTTGCAAAATAGGTTTTATTCATGCACAGACTGATATTTTAAAGTGGGACCAAGATTCAGCTTGCATTGCTGGAAACAAGTTTGTTCTGCGCTGAAACGCTGTTTTCTGACATTTCAGGCTCTAACTTCAAAAATCATGCAAAACACTTCTAACACCTTCAGATATGTTTCTCTGTGTTGCAAATTAGGTTTTATTCATGCACAGACTGCAATATTAAAGTGGGACAGAGATTCAGCTTGCATTGCTTGAAACAAGTTTGTTCTGCACTGAAACGCTGTTTCCTGACATTTCAGGCTCTAACTTCAAAAATCATGCAAAACACTTCTAACACCTTTAGATATGTTTCTCTGTGTTGCAAAATAGGTTTTATTCATGCACAGACTGATATTTTAAAGTGGGACCAAGATTCAGCTTGCATTGCTGGAACCAAGTTTGTTCTGCGCTGAAACGCTGTTTTCTGACACTTCAGGCTCTAACTTCAAAAATCATGCAAAACACTTCTAACACCTTCAGATATGTTTCTCTGTGTTGCAAAATAGGTTTTATTCATGCACAGACTGATATTTTAAAGTGGGACCAAGATTCAGCTTGCATTGCTGGAATCAAGTTTGTTCTGCGCTGAAACGCTGTTTTCTGACATTTCAGGCTCTAACTTCAAAAATCATGCAAAACACTTCTAACACCTTTAGATATGTTTCTCTGTGTTGCAAAATAGGTTTTATTCATGCACAGACTGATATTTTAAAGTGGGACCAAGATTCAGCTTGCATTGCTGGAACCAAGTTTGTTCTGCGCTGAAACGCTGTTTTCTGACACTTCAGGCTCTAACTTCAAAAATCATGCAAAACACTTCTAACACCTTCAGATATGTTTCTCTGTGTTGCAAAATAGGTTTTATTCATGCACAGACTGACATTTTAAAGTGGGACCAAGATTCAGCTTGCATTGCTGGAACCAAGTTTGTTCTGCACTGAAACGCTGTTTTCTGACACTTCAGGCTCTAACTTCAAAAATCATGCAAAACACTTCTAACACCTTCAGATATGTTTCTCTGTGTTGCAAAATAGGTTTTATTCATGCACAGACTGATATTTTAAAGTGGGACCAAGATTCAGCTTGCATTGCTGGAAACAAGTTTGTTCTGCGCTGAAAAGCTGTTTTCTGACATTTCAGACTCTAACTTCAAAAATCATGCAAAACACTTCTAACACCTTCAGACATGTTTCTCTGTGTTGCAAAATAGGTTTTATTCATGCACAGACTGATATTTTAAAGTGGGACCAAGATTCAGCTTGCATTGCTGGAAACAAGTTTGTTCTGCGCTGAAACGCTGTTTTCTGACATTTCAGGCTCTAACTTCAAAAATCATGCAAAACACTTCTAACACCTTCAGATATGTTTCTCTGTGTTGCAAATTAGGTTTTATTCATGCACAGACTGCAATATTAAAGTGGGACAGAGATTCAGCTTGCATTGCTTGAAACAAGTTTGTTCTGCACTGAAACGCTGTTTCCTGACATTTCAGGCTCTAACTTCAAAAATCATGCAAAACACTTCTAACACCTTCAGATATGTTACTCTGTGTTGCAAAATAGGTTTTATTCATGCACAGACTGATATTTTAAAGTGGGACCAAGATTCAGCTTGCATTGCTGGAACCAAGTTTGTTCTGCGCTGAAACGCTGTTTTCTGACACTTCAGGCTCTAACTTCAAAAATCATGCAAAACACTTCTAACACCTTCAGATATGTTTCTCTGTGTTGCAAAATAGGTTTTATTCATGCACAGACTGCAATATTAAAGTGGGACAGAGATTCAGCTTGCATTGCTTGAAACAAGTTTGTTCTGCACTGAAACGCTGTTTCCTGACATTTCAGGCTCTAACTTCAAAAATCATGCAAAACACTTCTAACACCTTCAGATATGTTTCTCTGTGTTGCAAAATAGGTTTTATTCATGCACAGACAGATATTTTAAAGTGGGACCAAGATTCAGCTTGCATTGCTGGAAACAAGTTTGTTCTGCGCTGAAACGCTGTTTTCTGACATTTCAGGCTCTAACTTCAAAAATCATGCAAAACACTTCTAACACCTTCAGATATGTTTCTCTGTGTTGCAAAATAGGTTTTATTCATGCACAGACTGATATTTTAAAGTGGGACCAAGATTCAGCTTGCATTGCTGGAAACAAGTTTGTTCTGCGCTGAAACGCTGTTTTCTGACATTTCAGGGTCTAACTTCAAAAATCATGCAAAACACTTCTAACACCTTCAGATATGTTTCTCTGTGTTGCAAAATAGGTTTTATTCATGCACAGACTGCAATATTAAAGTGGGACAGAGATTCAGCTTGCATTGCTTGAAACAAGTTTGTTCTGCACTGAAACGCTGTTTCCTGACATTTCAGGCTCTAACTTCAAAAATCATGCAAAACACTTCTAACATCTTCAGATATGTTTTCTGTGTTGCAAAATAGGTTTTATTCATGCACAGACTGATATTTTAAAGTGGGACCAAGATTCAGCTTGCATTGCTGGAACCAAGTTTGTTTTGCGCTGAAACGCTGTTTTCTGACATTTCAGGCTCTAACTTCAAAAATCATGCAAAACACTTCTAACACCTTCAGATATGTTTCTCTGTGTTGCAAAATAGGTTTTATTCATGCACAGACTGATATTTTAAAGTGGGACCAAGATTCAGCTTGCATTGCTGGAAACAAGTTTGTTCTGCGCTGAAACGCTGTTTTCTGACATTTCAGGGTCTAACTTAAAAAATCATGCAAAACACTTCTAACACCTTCAGATATGTTTCTCTGTGTTGCAAAATAGGTTTTATTCATGCACAGACTGCAATATTAAAGTGGGACAGAGATTCAGCTTGCATTGCTTGAAACAAGTTTGTTCTGCACTGAAACGCTGTTTTCTGACATTTCAGGCTCTAACTTCAAAAATCATGCAAAACACTTCTAACACCTTCAGATATGTTTCTCTGTGTTGCAAAATAGGTTTTATTCATGCACAGACTGATATTTTAAAGTGGGACCAAGATTCAGCTTGCATTGCTGGAACCAAGTTTGTTCTGCGCTGAAACACTGTTTTCTGACATTTCAGGCTGTAACTTCAAAAATCATGCAAAACACTTCTAACACCTTCAGATATGTTTCTCTGTGTTGCAAAATAGGTTTTATTCATGCACAGACAGATATTTTAAAGTGGGACCAAGATTCAGCTTGCATTGCTGGAAACAAGTTTGTTCTGCGCTGAAACGCTGTTTTCTGACATTTCAGGCTCTAACTTCAAAAATCATGCAAAACACTTCTAACACCTTCAGATATGTTTCTCTGTGTTGCAAAATAGGTTTTATTCATGCACAGACTGATATTTTAAAGTGGGACCAAGATTCAGCTTGCATTGCTGGAAACAAGTTTGTTCTGCGCTGAAACGCTGTTTTCTGACATTTCAGGGTCTAACTTCAAAAATCATGCAAAACACTTCTAACACCTTCAGATATGTTTCTCTGTGTTGCAAAATAGGTTTTATTCATGCACAGACTGCAATATTAAAGTGGGACAGAGATTCAGCTTGCATTGCTTGAAACAAGTTTGTTCTGCACTGAAACGCTGTTTCCTGACATTTCAGGCTCTAACTTCAAAAATCATGCAAAACACTTCTAACATCTTCAGATATGTTTTCTGTGTTGCAAAATAGGTTTTATTCATGCACAGACTGATATTTTAAAGTGGGACCAAGATTCAGCTTGCATTGCTGGAACCAAGTTTGTTTTGCGCTGAAACGCTGTTTTCTGACATTTCAGGCTCTAACTTCAAAAATCATGCAAAACACTTCTAACACCTTCAGATATGTTTCTCTGTGTTGCAAAATAGGTTTTATTCATGCACAGACTGATATTTTAAAGTGGGACCAAGATTCAGCTTGCATTGCTGGAAACAAGTTTGTTCTGCGCTGAAACGCTGTTTTCTGACATTTCAGGGTCTAACTTAAAAAATCATGCAAAACACTTCTAACACCTTCAGATATGTTTCTCTGTGTTGCAAAATAGGTTTTATTCATGCACAGACTGCAATATTAAAGTGGGACAGAGATTCAGCTTGCATTGCTTGAAACAAGTTTGTTCTGCACTGAAACGCTGTTTTCTGACATTTCAGGCTCTAACTTCAAAAATCATGCAAAACACTTCTAACACCTTCAGATATGTTTCTCTGTGTTGCAAAATAGGTTTTATTCATGCACAGACTGATATTTTAAAGTGGGACCAAGATTCAGCTTGCATTGCTGGAACCAAGTTTGTTCTGCGCTGAAACACTGTTTTCTGACATTTCAGGCTGTAACTTCAAAAATCATGCAAAACACTTCTAACACCTTCAGATATGTTTCTCTGTGTTGCAAAATAGGTTTTATTCATGCACAGACTGATATTTTAAAGTGGGACCAAGATTCAGCTTGCATTGCTGGAATCAAGTTTGTTCTGCGCTGAAACGCTGTTTTCTGACATTTCAGGCTCTAACTTCAAAAATCATGCAAAACACTTCTAACACCTTTAGATATGTTTCTCTGTGTTGCAAAATAGGTTTTATTCATGCACAGACTGATATTTTAAAGTGGGACCAAGATTCAGCTTGCATTGCTGGAACCAAGTTTGTTCTGCGCTGAAACGCTGTTTTCTGACACTTCAGGCTCTAACTTCAAAAATCATGCAAAACACTTCTAACACCTTCAGATATGTTTCTCTGTGTTGCAAAATTGGTTTTATTCATGCACAGACTGACATTTTAAAGTGGGACCAAGATTCAGCTTGCATTGCTGGAACCAAGTTTGTTCTGCGCTGAAACGCTGTTTTCTGACACTTCAGGCTCTAACTTCAAAAATCATGCAAAACACTTCTAACACCTTCAGATATGTTTCTCTGTGTTGCAAAATAGGTTTTATTCATGCACAGACTGATATTTTAAAGTGGGACCAAGATTCAGCTTGCATTGCTGGAAACAAGTTTGTTCTGCGCTGAAAAGCTGTTTTCTGACATTTCAGGCTCTAACTTCAAAAATCATGCAAAACACTTCTAACACCTTCAGATATGTTTCTCTGTGTTGCAAAATAGGTTTTATTCATGCACAGACTGATATTTTAAAGTGGGACCAAGATTCAGCTTGCATTGCTGGAAACAAGTTTGTTCTGCGCTGAAACGCTGTTTTCTGACATTTCAGGCTCTAACTTCAAAAATCATGCAAAACACTTCTAACACCTTCAGATATGTTTCTCTGTGTTGCAAATTAGGTTTTATTCATGCACAGACTGCAATATTAAAGTGGGACAGAGATTCAGCTTGCATTGCTTGAAACAAGTTTGTTCTGCACTGAAACGCTGTTTCCTGACATTTCAGGCTCTAACTTCAAAAATCATGCAAAACACTTCTAACACCTTCAGATATGTTTCTCTGTGTTGCAAAATAGGTTTTATTCATGCACAGACTGATATTTTAAAGTGGGACCAAGATTCAGCTTGCATTGCTGGAACCAAGTTTGTTCTGCGCTGAAACACTGTTTTCTGACATTTCAGGCTGTAACATCAAAAATCATGCAAAACACTTCTAACACCTTCAGATATGTTTCTCTGTGTTGCAAAATAGGTTTTATTCATGCACAGACTGATATTTTAAAGTGGGACCAAGATTCAGCTTGCATTGCTGGAATCAAGTTTGTTCTGCGCTGAAACGCTGTTTTCTGACATTTCAGGCTCTAACTTCAAAAATCATGCAAAACACTTCTAACACCTTTAGATATGTTTCTCTGTGTTGCAAAATAGGTTTTATTCATGCACAGACTGATATTTTAAAGTGGGACCAAGATTCAGCTTGCATTGCTGGAACCAAGTTTGTTCTGCGCTGAAACGCTGTTTTCTGACACTTCAGGCTCTAACTTCAAAAATCATGCAAAACACTTCTAACACCTTCAGATATGTTTCTCTGTGTTGCAAAATAGGTTTTATTCATGCACAGACTGACATTTTAAAGTGGGACCAAGATTCAGCTTGCATTGCTGGAACCAAGTTTGTTCTGCGCTGAAACGCTGTTTTCTGACACTTCAGGCTCTAACTTCAAAAATTATGCAAAACACTTCTAACACCTTCAGATATGTTTCTCTGTGTTGCAAAATAGGTTTTATTCATGCACAGACTGATATTTTAAAGTGGGACCAAGATTCAGCTTGCATTGCTGGAAACAAGTTTGTTCTGCGCTGAAAAGCTGTTTTCTGACATTTCAGGCTCTAACTTCAAAAATCATGCAAAACACTTCTAACACCTTCAGATATGTTTCTCTGTGTTGCAAAATAGGTTTTATTCATGCACAGACTGATATTTTAAAGTGGGACCAAGATTCAGCTTGCATTGCTGGAAACAAGTTTGTTCTGCGCTGAAACGCTGTTTTCTGACATTTCAGGCTCTAACTTCAAAAATCATGCAAAACACTTCTAACACCTTCAGATATGTTTCTCTGTGTTGCAAATTAGGTTTTATTCATGCACAGACTGCAATATTAAAGTGGGACAGAGATTCAGCTTGCATTGCTTGAAACAAGTTTGTTCTGCACTGAAACGCTGTTTCCTGACATTTCAGGCTCTAACTTCAAAAATCATGCAAAACACTTCTAACACCTTTAGATATGTTTCTCTGTGTTGCAAAATAGGTTTTATTCATGCACAGACTGATATTTTAAAGTGGGACCAAGATTCAGCTTGCATTGCTGGAACCAAGTTTATTCTGCGCTGAAACGCTGTTTTCTGACACTTCAGGCTCTAACTTCAAAAATCATGCAAAACACTTCTAACACCTTCAGATATGTTTCTCTGTGTTGCAAAATAGGTTTTATTCATGCACAGACTGATATTTTAAAGTGGGACCAAGATTCAGCTTGCATTGCTGGAATCAAGTTTGTTCTGCGCTGAAACGCTGTTTTCTGACATTTCAGGCTCTAACTTCAAAAATCATGCAAAACACTTCTAACACCTTTAGATATGTTTCTCTGTGTTGCAAAATAGGTTTTATTCATGCACAGACTGATATTTTAAAGTGGGACCAAGATTCAGCTTGCATTGCTGGAACCAAGTTTGTTCTGCGCTGAAACGCTGTTTTCTGACACTTCAGGCTCTAACTTCAAAAATCATGCAAAACACTTCTAACACCTTCAGATATGTTTCTCTGTGTTGCAAACTAGGTTTTATTCATGCACAGACTGACATTTTAAAGTGGGACCAAGATTCAGCTTGCATTGCTGGAACCAAGTTTGTTCTGCACTGAAACGCTGTTTTCTGAGACTTCAGGCTCTAACTTCAAAAATCATGCAAAACACTTCTAACACCTTCAGATATGTTTCTCTGTGTTGCAAAATAGGTTTTATTCATGCACAGACTGATATTTTAAAGTGGGACCAAGATTCAGCTTGCATTGCTGGAAACAAGTTTGTTCTGCGCTGAAAAGCTGTTTTCTGACATTTCAGGCTCTAACTTCAAAAATCATGCAAAACACTTCTAACACCTTCAGACATGTTTCTCTGTGTTGCAAAATAGGTTTTATTCATGCACAGACTGATATTTTAAAGTGGGACCAAGATTCAGCTTGCATTGCTGGAACCAAGTTTGTTCTGCGCTGAAACGCTGTTTTCTGACACTTCAGGCTCTAACTTCAAAAATCATGCAAAACACTTCTAACACCTTCAGATATGTTTCTCTGTGTTGCAAAATAGGTTTTATTCATGCACAGACTGCAATATTAAAGTGGGACAGAGATTCAGCTTGCATTGCTTGAAACAAGTTTGTTCTGCACTGAAACGCTGTTTCCTGACATTTCAGGCTCTAACTTCAAAAATCATGCAAAACACTTCTAACACCTTCAGATATGTTTCTCTGTGTTGCAAAATAGGTTTCATTCATGCACAGACAGATATTTTAAAGTGGGACCAAGATTCAGCTTGCATTGCTGGAAACAAATTTGTTCTGCGCTGAAACGCTGTTTTCTGACATTTCAGGCTCTAACTTCAAAAATCATGCAAAACACTTCTAACACCTTCAGATATGTTTCTCGGTGTTGCAAAATAGGTTTTATTCATGCACAGACTGATATTTTAAAGTGGGACCAAGATTCAGCTTGCATTGCTGGAACCAAGTTTGTTCTGCGCTGAAACGCTGTTTTCTGACATTTCAGGCTCTAACTTCAAAAATCATGCAAAACACTTCTAACACCTTCAGATATGTTTCTCTGTGTTGCAAATTAGGTTTTATTCATGCACAGACTGCAATATTAAAGTGGGACAGAGATTCAGCTTGCATTGCTTGAAACAAGTTTGTTCTGCACTGAAACGCTGTTTCCTGACATTTCAGGCTCTAACTTCAAAAATCATGCAAAACACTTCTAACACCTTCAGATATGTTTCTCTGTGTTGCAAAATAGGTTTTATTCATGCACAGACAGATATTTTAAAGTGGGACCAAGATTCAGCTTGCATTGCTGGAAACAAGTTTGCTCTGCGCTGAAACGCTGTTTTCTGACATTTCAGGCTCTAACTTCAAAAATCATGCAAAACACTTCTAACACCTTCAGATATGTTTCTCTGTGTTGCAAAATAGGTTTTATTCATGCACAGACTGATATTTTAAAGTGGGACCAAGATTCAGCTTGCATTGCTGGAAACAAGTTTGTTCTGCGCTGAAACGCTGTTTTCTGACATTTCAGGGTCTAACTTCAAAAATCATGCAAAACACTTCTAACACCTTTAGATATGTTTCTCTGTGTTGCAAAATAGGTTTTATTCATACACAGACTGATATTTTAAAGTGGGACCAAGATTCAGCTTGCATTGCTGGAACCAAGTTTGTTCTGCGCTGAAACGCTGTTTTCTGACACTTCAGGCTCTAACTTCAAAAATCATGCAAAACACTTCTAACACCTTCAGATATGTTTCTCTGTGTTGCAAAATAGGTTTTATTCATGCACAGACTGACATTTTAAAGTGGGACCAAGATTCAGCTTGCATTGCTGGAACCAAGTTTGTTCTGCACTGAAACGCTGTTTTCTGACACTTCAGGCTCTAAGTTCAAAAATCATGCAAAACACTTCTAACACCTTCAGATATGTTTCTCTGTGTTGCAAAATAGGTTTTATTCATGCACAGACTGATATTTTAAAGTGGGACCAAGATTCAGCTTGCATTGCTGGAAACAAGTTTGTTCTGCGCTGAAAAGCTGTTTTCTGACATTTCAGGCTCTAACTTCAAAAATCATGCAAAACACTTCTAACACCTTCACACATGTTTCTCTGTGTTGCAAAATAGGTTTTATTCATGCACAGACTGATATTTTAAAGTGGGACCAAGATTCAGCTTGCATTGCTGGAAACAAATTTGTTCTGCGCTGAAACGCTGTTTTCTGACATTTCAGGCTCTAACTTCAAAAATCATGCAAAACACTTCTAACACCTTCAGATATGTTTCTCTGTGTTGCAAATTAGGTTTTATTCATGCACAGACTGCAATATTAAAGTGGGACAGAGATTCAGCTTGCATTGCTTGAAACAAGTTTGTTCTGCACTGAAAACGCTGTTTCCTGACATTTCAGGCTCTAACTTCAAAAATCATGCAAAACACTTCTAACACCTTCAGATATGTTTCTCTGTGTTGCAAAATAGGTTTTATTCATGCACAGACTGATATTTTAAAGTGGGACCAAGATTCAGCTTGCATTGCTGGAACCAAGTTTGTTCTGCGCTGAAACGCTGTTTTCTGACACTTCAGGCTCTAACTTCAAAAATCATGCAAAACACTTCTAACACCTTCAGATATGTTTCTCTGTGTTGCAAAATAGGTTTTATTCATGCACAGACTGATATTTTAAAGTGGGACCAAGATTCAGCTTGCATTGCTGGAAACAAGTTTGTTCTGCGCTGAAACGCTGTTTTCTGACATTTCAGGCTCTAACTTCAAAAATCATGCAAAACACTTCTAACACCTTCAGATATGTTTCTCTGTGTTGCAAAATAGGTTTTATTCATGCACAGACTGATATTTTAAAGTGGGACCAAGATTCAGCTTGCATTGCTGGAAACAAGTTTGTTCTGCGCTGAAACGCTGTTTTCTGACATTTCAGGGTCTAACTTCAAAAATCATGCAAAACACTTCTAACACCTTTAGATATGTTTCTCTGTGTTGCAAAATAGGTTTTATTCATGCACAGACTGATATTTTAAAGTGGGACCAAGATTCAGCTTGCATTGCTGGAACCAAGTTTGTTCTGCGCTGAAACGCTGTTTTCTGACACTTCAGGCTCTAACTTCAAAAATCATGCAAAACACTTCTAACACCTTCAGATATGTTTCTCTGTGTTGCAAAATAGGTTTTATTCATGCACAGACTGACATTTTAAAGTGGGACCAAGATTCAGCTTGCATTGCTGGAACCAAGTTTGTTCTGCACTGAAACGCTGTTTTCTGACACTTCAGGCTCTAACTTCAAAAATCATGCAAAACACTTCTAACACCTTCAGATATGTTTCTCTGTGTTGCAAAATAGGTTTTATTCATGCACAGACTGATATTTTAAAGTGGGACCAAGATTCAGCTTGCATTGCTGGAAACAAGTTTGTTCTGCGCTGAAAAGCTGTTTTCTGACATTTCAGGCTCTAACTTCAAAAATCATGCAAAACACTTCTAACACCTTCAGACATGTTTCTCTGTGTTGCAAAATAGGTTTTATTCATGCACAGACTGATATTTTAAAGTGGGACCAAGATTCAGCTTGCATTGCTGGAAACAAGTTTGTTCTGCGCTGAAACGCTGTTTTCTGACATTTCAGGCTCTAACTTCAAAAATCATGCAAAACACTTCTAACACCTTCAGATATGTTTCTCTGTGTTGCAAATTAGGTTTTATTCATGCACAGACTGCAATATTAAAGTGGGACAGAGATTCAGCTTGCATTGCTTGAAACAAGTTTGTTCTGCACTGAAACGCTGTTTCCTGACATTTCAGGCTCTAACTTCAAAAATCATGCAAAACACTTCTAACACCTTCAGATATGTTTCTCTGTGTTGCAAAATAGGTTTTATTCATGCACAGACTGATATTTTAAAGTGGGACCAAGATTCAGCTTGCATTGCTGGAACCAAGTTTGTTCTGCGCTGAAACGCTGTTTTCTGACACTTCAGGCTCTAACTTCAAAAATCATGCAAAACACTTCTAACACCTTCAGATATGTTTCTCTGTGTTGCAAAATAGGTTTTATTCATGCACAGACTGCAATATTAAAGTGGGACAGAGATTCAGCTTGCATTGCTTGAAACAAGTTTGTTCTGCACTGAAACGCTGTTTCCTGACATTTCAGGCTCTAACTTCAAAAATCATGCAAAACACTTCTAACACCTTCAGATATGTTTCTCTGTGTTGCAAAATAGGTTTTATTCATGCACAGACAGATATTTTAAAGTGGGACCAAGATTCAGCTTGCATTGCTGGAAACAAGTTTGTTCTGCGCTGAAACGCTGTTTTCTGACACTTCAGGCTCTAACTTCAAAAATCATGCAAAACACTTCTAACACCTTCAGATATGTTTCTCTGTGTTGCAAAATAGGTTTTATTCATGCACAGACTGCAATATTAAAGTGGGACAGAGATTCAGCTTGCATTGCTTGAAACAAGTTTGTTCTGCACTGAAACGCTGTTTCCTGACATTTCAGGCTCTAACTTCAAAAATCATGCAAAACACTTCTAACACCTTCAGATATGTTTCTCTGTGTTGCAAAATAGGTTTTATTCATGCACAGACAGATATTTTAAAGTGGGACCAAGAGTCAGCTTGCATTGCTGGAAACAAGTTTGTTCTGCGCTGAAACGCTGTTTTCTGACATTTCAGGCTCTAACTTCAAAAATCATGCAAAACACTTCTAACACCTTCAGATATGTTTCTCTGTGTTGCAAAATAGGTTTTATTCATGCACAGACTGATATTTTAAAGTGGGACCAAGATTCAGCTTGCATTGCTGGAAACAAGTTTGTTCTGCGCTGAAACGCTGTTTTCTGACATTTCAGGCTCTAACTTCAAAAATCATGCAAAACACTTCTAACACCTTCAGATATGTTTCTCTGTGTTGCAAATTAGGTTTTATTCATGCACAGACTGCAATATTAAAGTGGGACAGAGATTCAGCTTGCATTGCTTGAAACAAGTTTGTTCTGCACTGAAACGCTGTTTCCTGACATTTCAGGCTCTAACTTCAAAAATCATGCAAAACACTTCTAACACCTTCAGATATGTTTCTCTGTGTTGCAAAATAGGTTTTATTCATGCACAGACTGATATTTTAAAGTGGGACCAAGATTCAGCTTGCATTGCTGGAACCAAGTTTGTTCTACGCTGAAACGCTGTTTTCTGACACTTCAGGCTCTAACTTCAAAAATCATGCAAAACACTTCTAACACCTTCAGATATGTTTCTCTGTGTTGCAAAATAGGTTTTATTCATGCACAGACTGCAATATTAAAGTGGGACAGAGATTCAGCTTGCATTGCTTGAAACAAGTTTGTTCTGCACTGAAACGCTGTTTCCTGACATTTCAGGCTCTAACTTCAAAAATCATGCAAAACACTTCTAACACCTTCAGATATGTTTCTCTGTGTTGCAAAATAGGTTTTATTCATGCACAGACAGATATTTTAAAGTGGGACCAAGATTCAGCTTGCATTGCTGGAAACAAGTTTGTTCTGCGCTGAAACGCTGTTTTCTGACATTTCAGGCTCTAACTTCAAAAATCATGCAAAACACTTCTAACACCTTCAGATATGTTTCTCTGTGTTGCAAAATAGGTTTTATTCATGCACAGACTGATATTTTAAAGTGGGACCAAGATTCAGCTTGCATTGCTGGAAACAAGTTTGTTCTGCGCTGAAACGCTGTTTTCTGACATTTCAGGCTCTAACTTCAAAAATCATGCAAAACACTTCTAACACCTTCAGATATGTTTCTCTGTGTTGCAAATTAGGTTTTATTCATGCACAGACTGCAATATTAAAGTGGGACAGAGATTCAGCTTGCATTGCTTGAAACAAGTTTGTTCTGCACTGAAACGCTGTTTCCTGACATTTCAGGCTCTAACTTCAAAAATCATGCAAAACACTTCTAACACCTTCAGATATGTTTCTCTGTGTTGCAAAATAGGTTTTATTCATGCACAGACTGATATTTTAAAGTGGGACCAAGATTCAGCTTGCATTGCTGGAACCAAGTTTGTTCTGCGCTGAAACGCTGTTTTCTGACACTTCAGGCTCTAACTTCAAAAATCATGCAAAACACTTCTAACACCTTCAGATATGTTTCTCTGTGTTGCAAAATAGGTTTTATTCATGCACAGACTGCAATATTAAAGTGGGACAGAGATTCAGCTTGCATTGCTTGAAACAAGTTTGTTCTGCACTGAAACGCTGTTTCCTGACATTTCAGGCTCTAACTTCAAAAATCATGCAAAACACTTCTAACACCTTCAGATATGTTTCTCTGTGTTGCAAAATAGGTTTTATTCATGCACAGACATATATTTTAAAGTGGGACCAAGATTCAGCTTGCATTGCTGGAAACAAGTTTGTTCTGCGCTGAAACGCTGTTTTCTGACATTTCAGGCTCTAACTTCAAAAATCATGCAAAACACTTCTAACACCTTCAGATATGTTTCTCTGTGTTGCAAAATAGGTTTTATTCATGCACAGACTGATATTTTAAAGTGGGACCAAGATTCAGCTTGCATTGCTGGAAACAAGTTTGTTCTGCGCTGAAACGCTGTTTTCTGACATTTCAGGCTCTAACTTCAAAAATCATGCAAAACACTTCTAACACCTTCAGATATGTTTCTCTGTGTTGCAAATTAGGTTTTATTCATGCACAGACTGCAATATTAAAGTGGGACAGAGATTCAGCTTGCATTGCTTGAAACAAGTTTGTTCTGCACTGAAACGCTGTTTCCTGACATTTCAGGCTCTAACTTCAAAAATCATGCAAAACACTTCTAACACCTTCAGATATGTTTCTCTGTGTTGCAAAATAGGTTTTATTCATGCACAGACTGATATTTTAAAGTGGGACCAAGATTCAGCTTGCATTGCTGGAACCAAGTTTGTTTTGCGCTGAAACGCTGTTTTCTGACATTTCAGGCTCTAACTTCAAAAATCATGCAAAACACTTCTAACACCTTCAGATATGTTTCTCTGTGTTGCAAAATAGGTTTTATTCATGCACAGACTGATATTTTAAAGTGGGACCAAGATTCAGCTTGCATTGCTGGAACCAAGTTTGTTCTGCGCTGAAACACTGTTTTCTGACATTTCAGGCTGTAACTTCAAAAATCATGCAAAACACTTCTAACACCTTCAGATATGTTTCTCTGTGTTGCAAAATAGGTTTTATTCATGCACAGACTGATATTTTAAAGTGGGACCAAGATTCAGCTTGCATTGCTGGAACCAAGTTTGTTCTGCGCTGAAACGCTGTTTTCTGACACTTCAGGCTCTAACTTCAAAAATCATGCAAAACACTTCTAACACCTTCAGATATGTTTCTCTGTGTTGCAAAATAGGTTTTATTCATGCACAGACTGATATTTTAAAGTGGGACCAAGATTCAGCTTGCATTGCTGGAACCAAGTTTGTTCTGCGCTGAAACGCTGTTTTCTGACACTTCAGGCTCTAACTTCAAAAATCATGCAAAACACTTCTAACACCTTCAGATATGTTTCTCTGTGTTGCAAAATAGGTTTTATTCATGCACAGACTGCAATATTAAAGTGGGACAGAGATTCAGCTTGCATTGCTTGAAACAAGTTTGTTCTGCACTGAAACGCTGTTTCCTGACATTTCAGGCTCTAACTTCAAAAATCATGCAAAACACTTCTAACACCTTCAGATATGTTTCTCTGTGTTGCAAAATAGGTTTTATTCATGCACAGACATATATTTTAAAGTGGGACCAAGATTCAGCTTGCATTGCTGGAAACAAGTTTGTTCTGCGCTGAAACGCTGTTTTCTGACATTTCAGGCTCTAACTTCAAAAATCATGCAAAACACTTCTAACACCTTCAGATATGTTTCTCTGTGTTGCAAAATAGGTTTTATTCATGCACAGACTGATATTTTAAAGTGGGACCAAGATTCAGCTTGCATTGCTGGAAACAAGTTTGTTCTGCGCTGAAACGCTGTTTTCTGACATTTCAGGCTCTAACTTCAAAAATCATGCAAAACACTTCTAACACCTTCAGATATGTTTCTCTGTGTTGCAAATTAGGTTTTATTCATGCACAGACTGCAATATTAAAGTGGGACAGAGATTCAGCTTGCATTGCTTGAAACAAGTTTGTTCTGCACTGAAACGCTGTTTCCTGACATTTCAGGCTCTAACTTCAAAAATCATGCAAAACACTTCTAACACCTTCAGATATGTTTCTCTGTGTTGCAAAATAGGTTTTATTCATGCACAGACTGATATTTTAAAGTGGGACCAAGATTCAGCTTGCATTGCTGGAACCAAGTTTGTTTTGCGCTGAAACGCTGTTTTCTGACATTTCAGGCTCTAACTTCAAAAATCATGCAAAACACTTCTAACACCTTCAGATATGTTTCTCTGTGTTGCAAAATAGGTTTTATTCATGCACAGACTGCAATATTAAAGTGGGACAGAGATTCAGCTTGCATTGCTTGAAACAAGTTTGTTCTGCACTGAAACGCTGTTTTCTGACATTTCAGGCTCTAACTTCAAAAATCATGCAAAACACTTCTAACACCTTCAGATATGTTTCTCTGTGTTGCAAAATAGGTTTTATTCATGCACAGACTGATATTTTAAAGTGGGACCAAGATTCAGCTTGCATTGCTGGAACCAAGTTTGTTCTGCGCTGAAACACTGTTTTCTGACATTTCAGGCTGTAACTTCAAAAATCATGCAAAACACTTCTAACACCTTCAGATATGTTTCTCTGTGTTGCAAAATAGGTTTTATTCATGCACAGACTGATATTTTAAAGTGGGACCAAGATTCAGCTTGCATTGCTGGAAACAAGTTTGTTCTGCGCTGAAACGCTGTTTTCTGACATTTCAGGCTCTAACTTCAAAAATCATGCAAAACACTTCTAACACCTTCAGATATGTTTCTCTGTGTTGCAAATTAGGTTTTATTCATGCACAGACTGCAATATTAAAGTGGGACAGAGATTCAGCTTGCATTGCTTGAAACAAGTTTGTTCTGCACTGAAACGCTGTTTCCTGACATTTCAGGCTCTAACTTCAAAAATCATGCAAAACACTTCTAACACCTTCAGATATGTTTCTCTGTGTTGCAAAATAGGTTTTATTCATGCACAGACTGCAATATTAAAGTGGGACAGAGATTCAGCTTGCATTGCTTGAAACAAGTTTGTTCTGCACTGAAACGCTGTTTCCTGACATTTCAGGCTCTAACTTCAAAAATCATGCAAAACACTTCTAACATCTTCAGATATGTTTCTCTGTGTTGCAAAATAGGTTTTATTCATGCACAGACTGATATTTTAAAGTGGGACCAAGATTCAGCTTGCATTGCTGGAACCAAGTTTGTTTTGCGCTGAAACGCTGTTTTCTGACATTTCAGGCTCTAACTTCAAAAATCATGCAAAACACTTCTAACACCTTCAGATATGTTTCTCTGTGTTGCAAAATAGGTTTTATTCATGCACAGACTGATATTTTAAAGTGGGACCAAGATTCAGCTTGCATTGCTGGAAACAAGTTTGTTCTGCGCTGAAACGCTGTTTTCTGACATTTCAGGGTCTAACTTAAAAAATCATGCAAAACACTTCTAACACCTTCAGATATGTTTCTCTGTGTTGCAAAATAGGTTTTATTCATGCACAGACTGACATTTTAAAGTGGGACAGAGATTCAGCTTGCATTGCTTGAAACAAGTTTGTTCTGCACTGAAACGCTGTTTTCTGACATTTCAGGCTCTAACTTCAAAAATCATGCAAAACACTTCTAACACCTTCAGATATGTTTCTCTGTGTTGCAAAATAGGTTTTATTCATGCACAGACTGATATTTTAAAGTGGGACCAAGATTCAGCTTGCATTGCTGGAAACAAGTTTGTTCTGCGCTGAAAAGCTGTTTTCTGACATTTCAGGCTGTAACTTCAAAAATCATGCAAAACACTTCTAACACCTTCAGATATGTTTCTCTGTGTTGCAAAATAGGTTTTATTCATGCACAGACTGATATTTTAAAGTGGGACCAAGATTCAGCTTGCATTGCTGGAATCAAGTTTGTTCTGCGCTGAAACGCTGTTTTCTGACATTTCAGGCTCTAACTTCAAAAATCATGCAAAACACTTCTAACACCTTTAGATATGTTTCTCTGTGTTGCAAAATAGGTTTTATTCATGCACAGACTGATATTTTAAAGTGGGACCAAGATTCAGCTTGCATTGCTGGAACCAAGTTTGTTCTGCGCTGAAACGCTGTTTTCTGACACTTCAGGCTCTAACTTCAAAAATCATGCAAAACACTTCTAACACCTTCAGATATGTTTCTCTGTGTTGCAAAATTGGTTTTATTCATGCACAGACTGACATTTTAAAGTGGGACCAAGATTCAGCTTGCATTGCTGGAACCAAGTTTGTTCTGCGCTGAAACGCTGTTTTCTGACACTTCAGGCTCTAACTTCAAAAATCATGCAAAACACTTCTAACACCTTCAGATATGTTTCTCTGTGTTGCAAAATAGGTTTTATTCATGCACAGACTGATATTTTAAAGTGGGACCAAGATTCAGCTTGCATTGCTGGAAACAAGTTTGTTCTGTGCTGAAAAGCTGTTTTCTGACATTTCAGGCTCTAACTTCAAAAATCATGCAAAACACTTCTAACACCTTCAGATATGTTTCTCTGTGTTGCAAAATAGGTTTTATTCATGCACAGACTGACATTTTAAAGTGGGACCAAGATTCAGCTTGCATTGCTGGAAACAAGTTTGTTCTGCGCTGAAAAGCTGTTTTCTGACATTTCAGGCTCTAACTTCAAAAATCATGCAAAACACTTCTAACACCTTCAGACATGTTTCTCTGTGTTGTAAAATAGGTTTTATTCATGCACAGACTGATATTTTAAAGTGGGACCAAGATTCAGCTTGCATTGCTGGAAACAAGTTTGTTCTGCGCTGAAACGCTGTTTTCTGACATTTCAGGCTCTAACTTCAAAAATCATGCAAAACACTTCTAACACCTTCAGATATGTTTCTCTGTGTTGCAAATTAGGTTTTATTCATGCACAGACTGCAATATTAAAGTGGGACAGAGATTCAGCTTGCATTGCTTGAAACAAGTTTGTTCTGCACTGAAACGCTGTTTCCTGACATTTCAGGCTCTAATTTCAAAAATCATGCAAAACACTTCTAACACCTTCAGATATGTTTCTCTGTGTTGCAAAATAGGTTTTATTCATGCACAGACTGATATTTTAAAGTGGGACCAAGATTCAGCTTGCATTGCTGGAACCAAGTTTGTTCTGCGCTGAAACGCTGTTTTCTGACACTTCAGGCTCTAACTTCAAAAATCATGCAAAACACTTCTAACACCTTCAGATATGTTTCTCTGTGTTGCAAAATAGGTTTTATTCATGCACAGACTGCAATATTAAAGTGGGACAGAGATTCAGCTTGCATTGCTTGAAACAAGTTTGTTCTGCACTGAAACGCTGTTTCCTGACATTTCAGGCTCTAACTTCAAAAATCATGCAAAACACTTCTAACACCTTCAGATATGTTTCTCTGTGTTGCAAAATAGGTTTTATTCATGCACAGACAGATATTTTAAAGTGGGACCAAGATTCAGCTTGCATTGCTGGAAACAAGTTTGTTCTGCGCTGAAACGCTGTTTTCTGACATTTCAGGCTCTAACTTCAAAAATCATGCAAAACACTTCTAACACCTTCAGATATGTTTCTCTGTGTTGCAAAATAGGTTTTATTCATGCACAGACTGATATTTTAAAGTGGGACCAAGATTCAGCTTGCATTGCTGGAAACAAGTTTGTTCTGCGCTGAAACGCTGTTTTCTGACATTTCAGGGTCTAACTTCAAAAATCATGCAAAACACTTCTAACACCTTCAGATATGTTTCTCTGTGTTGCAAAATAGGTTTTATTCATGCACAGACTGCAATATTAAAGTGGGACAGAGATTCAGCTTGCATTGCTTGAAACAAGTTTGTTCTGCACTGAAACGCTGTTTCCTGACATTTCAGGCTCTAACTTCAAAAATCATGCAAAACACTTCTAACATCTTCAGATATGTTTCTCTGTGTTGCAAAATAGGTTTTATTCATGCACAGACTGATATTTTAAAGTGGGACCAAGATTCAGCTTGCATTGCTGGAACCAAGTTTGTTCTGCGCTGAAACGCTGTTTTCTGACATTTCAGGCTCTAACTTCAAAAATCATGCAAAACACTTCTAACACCTTCAGATATGTTTCTCTGTGTTGCAAAATAGGTTTTATTCATGCACAGACTGATATTTTAAAGTGGGACCAAGATTCAGCTTGCATTGCTGGAAACAAGTTTGTTCTGCGCTGAAACGCTGTTTTCTGACATTTCAGGGTCTAACTTAAAAAATCATGCAAAACACTTCTAACACCTTCAGATATGTTTCTCTGTGTTGCAAAATAGGTTTTATTCATGCACAGACTGCAATATTAAAGTGGGACAGAGATTCAGCTTGCATTGCTTGAAACAAGTTTGTTCTGCACTGAAACGCTGTTTTCTGACATTTCAGGCTCTAACTTCAAAAATCATGCAAAACACTTCTAACACCTTCAGATATGTTTCTCTGTGTTGCAAAATAGGTTTTATTCATGCACAGACTGATATTTTAAAGTGGGACCAAGATTCAGCTTGCATTGCTGGAACCAAGTTTGTTCTGCGCTGAAACACTGTTTTCTGACATTTCAGGCTGTAACTTCAAAAATCATGCAAAACACTTCTAACACCTTCAGATATGTTTCTCTGTGTTGCAAAATAGGTTTTATTCATGCACAGACTGATATTTTAAAGTGGGACCAAGATTCAGCTTGCATTGCTGGAATCAAGTTTGTTCTGCGCTGAAACGCTGTTTTCTGACATTTCAGGCTCTAACTTCAAAAATCATGCAAAACACTTCTAACACCTTTAGATATGTTTCTCTGTGTTGCAAAATAGGTTTTATTCATGCACAGACTGATATTTTAAAGTGGGACCAAGATTCAGCTTGCATTGCTGGAACCAAGTTTGTTCTGCGCTGAAACGCTGTTTTCTGACACTTCAGGCTCTAACTTCAAAAATCATGCAAAACACTTCTAACGCCTTCAGATATGTTTCTCTGTGTTGCAAAATTGGTTTTATTCATGCACAGACTGACATTTTAAAGTGGGACCAAGATTCAGCTTGCATTGCTGGAACCAAGTTTGTTCTGCGCTGAAACGCTGTTTTCTGACACTTCAGGCTCTAACTTCAAAAATCATGCAAAACACTTCTAACACCTTCAGATATGTTTCTCTGTGTTGCAAAATAGGTTTTATTCATGCACAGACTGATATTTTAAAGTGGGACCAAGATTCAGCTTGCATTGCTGGAAACAAGTTTGTTCTGTGCTGAAAAGCTGTTTTCTGACATTTCAGGCTCTAACTTCAAAAATCATGCAAAACACTTCTAACACCTTCAGATATGTTTCTCTGTGTTGCAAAATAGGTTTTATTCATGCACAGACTGATATTTTAAAGTGGGACCAAGATTCAGCTTGCATTGCTGGAAACAAGTTTGTTCTGCGCTGAAACGCTGTTTTCTGACATTTCAGGCTCTAACTTCAAAAATCATGCAAAACACTTCTAACACCTTCAGATATGTTTCTCTGTGTTGCAAATTAGGTTTTATTCATGCACAGACTGCAATATTAAAGTGGGACAGAGATTCAGCTTGCATTGCTTGAAACAAGTTTGTTCTGCACTGAAACGCTGTTTCCTGACATTTCAGGCTCTAACTTCAAAAATCATGCAAAACACTTCTAACACCTTCAGATATGTTTCTCTGTGTTGCAAAATAGGTTTTATTCATGCACAGACTGATATTTTAAAGTGGGACCAAGATTCAGCTTGCATTGCTGGAACCAAGTTTGTTCTGCGCTGAAACACTGTTTTCTGACATTTCAGGCTGTAACTTCAAAAATCATGCAAAACACTTCTAACACCTTCAGATATGTTTCTCTGTGTTGCAAAATAGGTTTTATTCATGCACAGACTGATATTTTAAAGTGGGACCAAGATTCAGCTTGCATTGCTGGAATCAAGTTTGTTCTGCGCTGAAACGCTGTTTTCTGACATTTCAGGCTCTAACTTCAAAAATCATGCAAAACACTTCTAACACCTTTAGATATGTTTCTCTGTGTTGCAAAATAGGTTTTATTCATGCACAGACTGATATTTTAAAGTGGGACCAAGATTCAGCTTGCATTGCTGGAACCAAGTTTGTTCTGCGCTGAAACGCTGTTTTCTGACACTTCAGGCTCTAACTTCAAAAATCATGCAAAACACTTCTAACACCTTCAGATATGTTTCTCTGTGTTGCAAAATAGGTTTTATTCATGCACAGACTGACATTTTAAAGTGGGACCAAGATTCAGCTTGCATTGCTGGAAACAAGTTTGTTCTGCGCTGAAAAGCTGTTTTCTGACATTTCAGGCTCTAACTTCAAAAATCATGCAAAACACTTCTAACACCTTCAGACATGTTTCTCTGTGTTGCAAAATAGGTTTTATTCATGCACAGACTGATATTTTAAAGTGGGACCAAGATTCAGCTTGCATTGCTGGAAACAAGTTTGTTCTGCGCTGAAACGCTGTTTTCTGACATTTCAGGCTCTAACTTCAAAAATCATGCAAAACACTTCTAACACCTTCAGATATGTTTCTCTGTGTTGCAAATTAGGTTTTATTCATGCACAGACTGCAATATTAAAGTGGGACAGAGATTCAGCTTGCATTGCTTGAAACAAGTTTGTTCTGCACTGAAACGCTGTTTCCTGACATTTCAGGCTCTAACTTCAAAAATCATGCAAAACACTTCTAACACCTTCAGATATGTTTCTCTGTGTTGCAAAATAGGTTTTATTCATGCACAGACTGATATTTTAAAGTGGGACCAAGATTCAGCTTGCATTGCTGGAACCAAGTTTGTTCTGCGCTGAAACGCTGTTTTCTGACACTTCAGGCTCTAACTTCAAAAATCATGCAAAACACTTCTAACACCTTCAGATATGTTTCTCTGTGTTGCAAAATAGGTTTTATTCATGCACAGACTGCAATATTAAAGTGGGACAGAGATTCAGCTTGCATTGCTTGAAACAAGTTTGTTCTGCACTGAAACGCTGTTTCCTGACATTTCAGGCTCTAACTTCAAAAATCATGCAAAACACTTCTAACACCTTCAGATATGTTTCTCTGTGTTGCAAAATAGGTTTTATTCATGCACAGACAGATATTTTAAAGTGGGACCAAGATTCAGCTTGCATTGCTGGAAACAAGTTTGTTCTGCGCTGAAACGCTGTTTTCTGACATTTCAGGCTCTAACTTCAAAAATCATGCAAAACACTTCTAACACCTTCAGATATGTTTCTCTGTGTTGCAAAATAGGTTTTATTCATGCACAGACTGATATTTTAAAGTGGGACCAAGATTCAGCTTGCATTGCTGGAAACAAGTTTGTTCTGCGCTGAAACGCTGTTTTCTGACATTTCAGGGTCTAACTTCAAAAATCATGCAAAACACTTCTAACACCTTCAGATATGTTTCTCTGTGTTGCAAAATAGGTTTTATTCATGCACAGACTGATATTTTAAAGTGGGACCAAGATTCAGCTTGCATTGCTGGAACCAAGTTTGTTCTGCGCTGAAACACTGTTTTCTGACATTTCAGGCTGTAACTTCAAAAATCATGCAAAACACTTCTAACACCTTCAGATATGTTTCTCTGTGTTGCAAAATAGGTTTTATTCATGCACAGACTGATATTTTAAAGTGGGACCAAGATTCAGCTTGCATTGCTGGAACCAAGTTTGTTCTGCGCTGAAACGCTGTTTTCTGACACTTCAGGCTCTAACTTCAAAAATCATGCAAAACACTTCTAACACCTTCAGATATGTTTCTCTGTGTTGCAAAATTGGTTTTATTCATGCACAGACTGACATTTTAAAGTGGGACCAAGATTCAGCTTGCATTGCTGGAACCAAGTTTGTTCTGCGCTGAAACGCTGTTTTCTGACACTTCAGGCTCTAACTTCAAAAATCATGCAAAACACTTCTAACACCTTCAGATATGTTTCTCTGTGTTGCAAAATAGGTTTTATTCATGCACAGACTGATATTTTAAAGTGGGACCAAGATTCAGCTTGCATTGCTGGAAACAAGTTTGTTCTGCGCTGAAAAGCTGTTTTCTGACATTTCAGGCTCTAACTTCAAAAATCATGCAAAACACTTCTAACACCTTCAGATATGTTTCTCTGTGTTGCAAAATAGGTTTTATTCATGCACAGACTGATATTTTAAAGTGGGACCAAGATTCAGCTTGCATTGCTGGAAACAAGTTTGTTCTGCGCTGAAACGCTGTTTTCTGACATTTCAGGCTCTAACTTCAAAAATCATGCAAAACACTTCTAACACCTTCAGATATGTTTCTCTGTGTTGCAAATTAGGTTTTATTCATGCACAGACTGCAATATTAAAGTGGGACAGAGATTCAGCTTGCATTGCTTGAAACAAGTTTGTTCTGCACTGAAACGCTGTTTCCTGACATTTCAGGCTCTAACTTCAAAAATCATGCAAAACACTTCTAACACCTTCAGATATGTTTCTCTGTGTTGCAAAATAGGTTTTATTCATGCACAGACTGATATTTTAAAGTGGGACCAAGATTCAGCTTGCATTGCTGGAACCAAGTTTGTTCTGCGCTGAAACACTGTTTTCTGACATTTCAGGCTGTAACTTCAAAAATCATGCAAAACACTTCTAACACCTTCAGATATGTTTCTCTGTGTTGCAAAATAGGTTTTATTCATGCACAGACTGCAATATTAAAGTGGGACAGAGATTCAGCTTGCATTGCTGGAACCAAGTTTGTTCTGCGCTGAAACGCTGTTTTCTGACACTTCAGGCTCTAACTTCAAAAATCATGCAAAACACTTCTAACACCTTCAGATATGTTTCTCTGTGTTGCAAAATTGGTTTTATTCATGCACAGACTGACATTTTAAAGTGGGACCAAGATTCAGCTTGCATTGCTGGAACCAAGTTTGTTCTGCGCTGAAACGCTGTTTTCTGACACTTCAGGCTCTAACTTCAAAAATCATGCAAAACACTTCTAACACATTCAGATATGTTTCTCTGTGTTGCAAAATAGGTTTTATTCATGCACAGACTGATATTTTAAAGTGGGACCAAGATTCAGCTTGCATTGCTGGAAACAAGTTTGTTCTGCGCTGAAAAGCTGTTTTCTGACATTTCAGGCTCTAACTTCAAAAATCATGCAAAACACTTCTAACACCTTCAGATATGTTTCTCTGTGTTGCAAAATTGGTTTTATTCATGCACAGACTGATATTTTAAAGTGGGACCAAGATTCAGCTTGCATTGCTGGAAACAAGTTTGTTCTGCGCTGAAACGCTGTTTTCTGACATTTCAGGCTCTAACTTCAAAAATCATGCAAAACACTTCTAACACCTTCAGATATGTTTCTCTGTGTTGCAAATTAGGTTTTATTCATGCACAGACTGCAATATTAAAGTGGGACAGAGATTCAGCTTGCATTGCTTGAAACAAGTTTGTTCTGCACTGAAACGCTGTTTCCTGACATTTCAGGCTCTAACTTCAAAAATCATGCAAAACACTTCTAACACCTTCAGATATGTTTCTCTGTGTTGCAAAATAGGTTTTATTCATGCACAGACTGCAATATTAAAGTGGGACAGAGATTCAGCTTGCATTGCTTGAAACAAGTTTGTTCTGCACTGAAACGCTGTTTCCTGACATTTCAGGCTCTAACTTCAAAAATCATGCAAAACACTTCTAACATCTTCAGATATGTTTCTCTGTGTTGCAAAATAGGTTTTATTCATGCACAGACTGATATTTTAAAGTGGGACCAAGATTCAGCTTGCATTGCTGGAACCAAGTTTGTTTTGCGCTGAAACGCTGTTTTCTGACATTTCAGGCTCTAACTTCAAAAATCATGCAAAACACTTCTAACACCTTCAGATATGTTTCTCTGTGTTGCAAAATAGGTTTTATTCATGCACAGACTGATATTTTAAAGTGGGACCAAGATTCGGCTTGCATTGCTGGAAACAAGTTTGTTCTGCGCTGAAACGCTGTTTTCTGACATTTCAGGGTCTAACTTAAAAAATCATGCAAAACACTTCTAACACCTTCAGATATGTTTCTCTGTGTTGCAAAATAGGTTTTATTCATGCACAGACTGACATTTTAAAGTGGGACAGAGATTCAGCTTGCATTGCTTGAAACAAGTTTGTTCTGCACTGAAACGCTGTTTTCTGACATTTCAGGCTCTAACTTCAAAAATCATGCAAAACACTTCTAACACCTTCAGATATGTTTCTCTGTGTTGCAAAATAGGTTTTATTCATGCACAGACTGATATTTTAAAGTGGGACCAAGATTCAGCTTGCATTGCTGGAAACAAGTTTGTTCTGCGCTGAAACACTGTTTTCTGACATTTCAGGCTGTAACTTCAAAAATCATGCAAAACACTTCTAACACCTTCAGATATGTTTCTCTGTGTTGCAAAATAGGTTTTATTCATGCACAGACTGCAATATTAAAGTGGGACAGAGATTCAGCTTGCATTGCTGGAACCAAGTTTGTTCTGCGCTGAAACGCTGTTTTCTGACACTTCAGGCTCTAACTTCAAAAATCATGCAAAACACTTCTAACACCTTCAGATATGTTTCTCTGTGTTGCAAAATTGGTTTTATTCATGCACAGACTGACATTTTAAAGTGGGACCAAGATTCAGCTTGCATTGCTGGAACCAAGTTTGTTCTGCGCTGAAACGCTGTTTTCTGACACTTCAGGCTCTAACTTCAAAAATCATGCAAAACACTTCTAACACATTCAGATATGTTTCTCTGTGTTGCAAAATAGGTTTTATTCATGCACAGACTGATATTTTAAAGTGGGACCAAGATTCAGCTTGCATTGCTGGAAACAAGTTTGTTCTGCGCTGAAAAGCTGTTTTCTGACATTTCAGGCTCTAACTTCAAAAATCATGCAAAACACTTCTAACACCTTCAGATATGTTTCTCTGTGTTGCAAAATTGGTTTTATTCATGCACAGACTGATATTTTAAAGTGGGACCAAGATTCAGCTTGCATTGCTGGAAACAAGTTTGTTCTGCGCTGAAACGCTGTTTTCTGACATTTCAGGCTCTAACTTCAAAAATCATGCAAAACACTTCTAACACCTTCAGATATGTTTCTCTGTGTTGCAAATTAGGTTTTATTCATGCACAGACTGCAATATTAAAGTGGGACAGAGATTCAGCTTGCATTGCTTGAAACAAGTTTGTTCTGCACTGAAACGCTGTTTCCTGACATTTCAGGCTCTAACTTCAAAAATCATGCAAAACACTTCTAACACCTTCAGATATGTTTCTCTGTGTTGCAAAATAGGTTTTATTCATGCACAGACTGCAATATTAAAGTGGGACAGAGATTCAGCTTGCATTGCTTGAAACAAGTTTGTTCTGCACTGAAACGCTGTTTCCTGACATTTCAGGCTCTAACTTCAAAAATCATGCAAAACACTTCTAACATCTTCAGATATGTTTCTCTGTGTTGCAAAATAGGTTTTATTCATGCACAGACTGATATTTTAAAGTGGGACCAAGATTCAGCTTGCATTGCTGGAACCAAGTTTGTTTTGCGCTGAAACGCTGTTTTCTGACATTTCAGGCTCTAACTTCAAAAATCATGCAAAACACTTCTAACACCTTCAGATATGTTTCTCTGTGTTGCAAAATAGGTTTTATTCATGCACAGACTGATATTTTAAAGTGGGACCAAGATTCGGCTTGCATTGCTGGAAACAAGTTTGTTCTGCGCTGAAACGCTGTTTTCTGACATTTCAGGGTCTAACTTAAAAAATCATGCAAAACACTTCTAACACCTTCAGATATGTTTCTCTGTGTTGCAAAATAGGTTTTATTCATGCACAGACTGACATTTTAAAGTGGGACAGAGATTCAGCTTGCATTGCTTGAAACAAGTTTGTTCTGCACTGAAACGCTGTTTTCTGACATTTCAGGCTCTAACTTCAAAAATCATGCAAAACACTTCTAACACCTTCAGATATGTTTCTCTGTGTTGCAAAATAGGTTTTATTCATGCACAGACTGATATTTTAAAGTGGGACCAAGATTCAGCTTGCATTGCTGGAAACAAGTTTGTTCTGCGCTGAAAAGCTGTTTTCTGACATTTCAGGCTGTAACTTCAAAAATCATGCAAAACACTTCTAACACCTTCAGATATGTTTCTCTGTGTTGCAAAATAGGTTTTATTCATGCACAGACTGATATTTTAAAGTGGGACCAAGATTCAGCTTGCATTGCTGGAATCAAGTTTGTTCTGCGCTGAAACGCTGTTTTCTGACATTTCAGGCTCTAACTTCAAAAATCATGCAAAACACTTCTAACACCTTTAGATATGTTTCTCTGTGTTGCAAAATAGGTTTTATTCATGCACAGACTGATATTTTAAAGTGGGACCAAGATTCAGCTTGCATTGCTGGAACCAAGTTTGTTCTGCGCTGAAACGCTGTTTTCTGACACTTCAGGCTCTAACTTCAAAAATCATGCAAAACACTTCTAACACCTTCAGATATGTTTCTCTGTGTTGCAAAATTGGTTTTATTCATGCACAGACTGACATTTTAAAGTGGGACCAAGATTCAGCTTGCATTGCTGGAACCAAGTTTGTTCTGCGCTGAAACGCTGTTTTCTGACACTTCAGGCTCTAACTTCAAAAATCATGCAAAACACTTCTAACACCTTCAGATATGTTTCTCTGTGTTGCAAAATAGGTTTTATTCATGCACAGACTGATATTTTAAAGTGGGACCAAGATTCAGCTTGCATTGCTGGAAACAAGTTTGTTCTGTGCTGAAAAGCTGTTTTCTGACATTTCAGGCTCTAACTTCAAAAATCATGCAAAACACTTCTAACACCTTCAGATATGTTTCTCTGTGTTGCAAAATAGGTTTTATTCATGCACAGACTGATATTTTAAAGTGGGACCAAGATTCAGCTTGCATTGCTGGAAACAATTTTGTTCTGCGCTGAAACGCTGTTTTCTGACATTTCAGGCTCTAACTTCAAAAATCATGCAAAACACTTCTAACACCTTCAGATATGTTTCTCTGTGTTGCAAATTAGGTTTTATTCATGCACAGACTGCAATATTAAAGTGGGACAGAGATTCAGCTTGCATTGCTTGAAACAAGTTTGTTCTGCACTGAAACGCTGTTTCCTGACATTTCAGGCTCTAACTTCAAAAATCATGCAAAACACTTCTAACACCTTCAGATATGTTTCTCTGTGTTGCAAAATAGGTTTTATTCATGCACAGACTGATATTTTAAAGTGGGACCAAGATTCAGCTTGCATTGCTGGAACCAAGTTTGTTCTGCGCTGAAACACTGTTTTCTGACATTTCAGGCTGTAACTTCAAAAATCATGCAAAACACTTCTAACACCTTCAGATATGTTTCTCTGTGTTGCAAAATAGGTTTTATTCATGCACAGACTGATATTTTAAAGTGGGACCAAGATTCAGCTTGCATTGCTGGAATCAAGTTTGTTCTGCGCTGAAACGCTGTTTTCTGACATTTCAGGCTCTAACTTCAAAAATCATGCAAAACACTTCTAACACCTTTAGATATGTTTCTCTGTGTTGCAAAATAGGTTTTATTCATGCACAGACTGATATTTTAAAGTGGGACCAAGATTCAGCTTGCATTGCTGGAACCAAGTTTGTTCTGCGCTGAAACGCTGTTTTCTGACACTTCAGGCTCTAACTTCAAAAATCATGCAAAACACTTCTAACACCTTCAGATATGTTTCTCTGTGTTGCAAAATAGGTTTTATTCATGCACAGACTGACATTTTAAAGTGGGACCAAGATTCAGCTTGCATTGCTGGAAACAAGTTTGTTCTGCGCTGAAAAGCTGTTTTCTGACATTTCAGGCTCTAACTTCAAAAATCATGCAAAACACTTCTAACACCTTCAGACATGTTTCTCTGTGTTGTAAAATAGGTTTTATTCATGCACAGACTGATATTTTAAAGTGGGACCAAGATTCAGCTTGCATTGCTGGAAACAAGTTTGTTCTGCGCTGAAACGCTGTTTTCTGACATTTCAGGCTCTAACTTCAAAAATCATGCAAAACACTTCTAACACCTTCAGATATGTTTCTCTGTGTTGCAAATTAGGTTTTATTCATGCACAGACTGCAATATTAAAGTGGGACAGAGATTCAGCTTGCATTGCTTGAAACAAGTTTGTTCTGCACTGAAACGCTGTTTCCTGACATTTCAGGCTCTAATTTCAAAAATCATGCAAAACACTTCTAACACCTTCAGATATGTTTCTCTGTGTTGCAAAATAGGTTTTATTCATGCACAGACTGATATTTTAAAGTGGGACCAAGATTCAGCTTGCATTGCTGGAACCAAGTTTGTTCTGCGCTGAAACGCTGTTTTCTGACACTTCAGGCTCTAACTTCAAAAATCATGCAAAACACTTCTAACACCTTCAGATATGTTTCTCTGTGTTGCAAAATAGGTTTTATTCATGCACAGACTGCAATATTAAAGTGGGACAGAGATTCAGCTTGCATTGCTTGAAACAAGTTTGTTCTGCACTGAAACGCTGTTTCCTGACATTTCAGGCTCTAACTTCAAAAATCATGCAAAACACTTCTAACACCTTCAGATATGTTTCTCTGTGTTGCAAAATAGGTTTTATTCATGCACAGACAGATATTTTAAAGTGGGACCAAGATTCAGCTTGCATTGCTGGAAACAAGTTTGTTCTGCGCTGAAACGCTGTTTTCTGACATTTCAGGCTCTAACTTCAAAAATCATGCAAAACACTTCTAACACCTTCAGATATGTTTCTCTGTGTTGCAAAATAGGTTTTATTCATGCACAGACTGATATTTTAAAGTGGGACCAAGATTCAGCTTGCATTGCTGGAAACAAGTTTGTTCTGCGCTGAAACGCTGTTTTCTGACATTTCAGGGTCTAACTTCAAAAATCATGCAAAACACTTCTAACACCTTCAGATATGTTTCTCTGTGTTGCAAAATAGGTTTTATTCATGCACAGACTGCAATATTAAAGTGGGACAGAGATTCAGCTTGCATTGCTTGAAACAAGTTTGTTCTGCACTGAAACGCTGTTTCCTGACATTTCAGGCTCTAACTTCAAAAATCATGCAAAACACTTCTAACATCTTCAGATATGTTTCTCTGTGTTGCAAAATAGGTTTTATTCATGCACAGACTGATATTTTAAAGTGGGACCAAGATTCAGCTTGCATTGCTGGAACCAAGTTTGTTCTGCGCTGAAACGCTGTTTTCTGACATTTCAGGCTCTAACTTCAAAAATCATGCAAAACACTTCTAACACCTTCAGATATGTTTCTCTGTGTTGCAAAATAGGTTTTATTCATGCACAGACTGATATTTTAAAGTGGGACCAAGATTCAGCTTGCATTGCTGGAAACAAGTTTGTTCTGCGCTGAAACGCTGTTTTCTGACATTTCAGGGTCTAACTTAAAAAATCATGCAAAACACTTCTAACACCTTCAGATATGTTTCTCTGTGTTGCAAAATAGGTTTTATTCATGCACAGACTGCAATATTAAAGTGGGACAGAGATTCAGCTTGCATTGCTTGAAACAAGTTTGTTCTGCACTGAAACGCTGTTTTCTGACATTTCAGGCTCTAACTTCAAAAATCATGCAAAACACTTCTAACACCTTCAGATATGTTTCTCTGTGTTGCAAAATAGGTTTTATTCATGCACAGACTGATATTTTAAAGTGGGACCAAGATTCAGCTTGCATTGCTGGAACCAAGTTTGTTCTGCGCTGAAACACTGTTTTCTGACATTTCAGGCTGTAACTTCAAAAATCATGCAAAACACTTCTAACACCTTCAGATATGTTTCTCTGTGTTGCAAAATAGGTTTTATTCATGCACAGACTGATATTTTAAAGTGGGACCAAGATTCAGCTTGCATTGCTGGAATCAAGTTTGTTCTGCGCTGAAACGCTGTTTTCTGACATTTCAGGCTCTAACTTCAAAAATCATGCAAAACACTTCTAACACCTTTAGATATGTTTCTCTGTGTTGCAAAATAGGTTTTATTCATGCACAGACTGATATTTTAAAGTGGGACCAAGATTCAGCTTGCATTGCTGGAACCAAGTTTGTTCTGCGCTGAAACGCTGTTTTCTGACACTTCAGGCTCTAACTTCAAAAATCATGCAAAACACTTCTAACGCCTTCAGATATGTTTCTCTGTGTTGCAAAATTGGTTTTATTCATGCACAGACTGACATTTTAAAGTGGGACCAAGATTCAGCTTGCATTGCTGGAACCAAGTTTGTTCTGCGCTGAAACGCTGTTTTCTGACACTTCAGGCTCTAACTTCAAAAATCATGCAAAACACTTCTAACACCTTCAGATATGTTTCTCTGTGTTGCAAAATAGGTTTTATTCATGCACAGACTGATATTTTAAAGTGGGACCAAGATTCAGCTTGCATTGCTGGAAACAAGTTTGTTCTGTGCTGAAAAGCTGTTTTCTGACATTTCAGGCTCTAACTTCAAAAATCATGCAAAACACTTCTAACACCTTCAGATATGTTTCTCTGTGTTGCAAAATAGGTTTTATTCATGCACAGACTGATATTTTAAAGTGGGACCAAGATTCAGCTTGCATTGCTGGAAACAAGTTTGTTCTGCGCTGAAACGCTGTTTTCTGACATTTCAGGCTCTAACTTCAAAAATCATGCAAAACACTTCTAACACCTTCAGATATGTTTCTCTGTGTTGCAAATTAGGTTTTATTCATGCACAGACTGCAATATTAAAGTGGGACAGAGATTCAGCTTGCATTGCTTGAAACAAGTTTGTTCTGCACTGAAACGCTGTTTCCTGACATTTCAGGCTCTAACTTCAAAAATCATGCAAAACACTTCTAACACCTTCAGATATGTTTCTCTGTGTTGCAAAATAGGTTTTATTCATGCACAGACTGATATTTTAAAGTGGGACCAAGATTCAGCTTGCATTGCTGGAACCAAGTTTGTTCTGCGCTGAAACACTGTTTTCTGACATTTCAGGCTGTAACTTCAAAAATCATGCAAAACACTTCTAACACCTTCAGATATGTTTCTCTGTGTTGCAAAATAGGTTTTATTCATGCACAGACTGATATTTTAAAGTGGGACCAAGATTCAGCTTGCATTGCTGGAATCAAGTTTGTTCTGCGCTGAAACGCTGTTTTCTGACATTTCAGGCTCTAACTTCAAAAATCATGCAAAACACTTCTAACACCTTTAGATATGTTTCTCTGTGTTGCAAAATAGGTTTTATTCATGCACAGACTGATATTTTAAAGTGGGACCAAGATTCAGCTTGCATTGCTGGAACCAAGTTTGTTCTGCGCTGAAACGCTGTTTTCTGACACTTCAGGCTCTAACTTCAAAAATCATGCAAAACACTTCTAACACCTTCAGATATGTTTCTCTGTGTTGCAAAATAGGTTTTATTCATGCACAGACTGACATTTTAAAGTGGGACCAAGATTCAGCTTGCATTGCTGGAAACAAGTTTGTTCTGCGCTGAAAAGCTGTTTTCTGACATTTCAGGCTCTAACTTCAAAAATCATGCAAAACACTTCTAACACCTTCAGACATGTTTCTCTGTGTTGCAAAATAGGTTTTATTCATGCACAGACTGATATTTTAAAGTGGGACCAAGATTCAGCTTGCATTGCTGGAAACAAGTTTGTTCTGCGCTGAAACGCTGTTTTCTGACATTTCAGGCTCTAACTTCAAAAATCATGCAAAACACTTCTAACACCTTCAGATATGTTTCTCTGTGTTGCAAATTAGGTTTTATTCATGCACAGACTGCAATATTAAAGTGGGACAGAGATTCAGCTTGCATTGCTTGAAACAAGTTTGTTCTGCACTGAAACGCTGTTTCCTGACATTTCAGGCTCTAACTTCAAAAATCATGCAAAACACTTCTAACACCTTCAGATATGTTTCTCTGTGTTGCAAAATAGGTTTTATTCATGCACAGACTGATATTTTAAAGTGGGACCAAGATTCAGCTTGCATTGCTGGAACCAAGTTTGTTCTGCGCTGAAACGCTGTTTTCTGACACTTCAGGCTCTAACTTCAAAAATCATGCAAAACACTTCTAACACCTTCAGATATGTTTCTCTGTGTTGCAAAATAGGTTTTATTCATGCACAGACTGCAATATTAAAGTGGGACAGAGATTCAGCTTGCATTGCTTGAAACAAGTTTGTTCTGCACTGAAACGCTGTTTCCTGACATTTCAGGCTCTAACTTCAAAAATCATGCAAAACACTTCTAACACCTTCAGATATGTTTCTCTGTGTTGCAAAATAGGTTTTATTCATGCACAGACAGATATTTTAAAGTGGGACCAAGATTCAGCTTGCATTGCTGGAAACAAGTTTGTTCTGCGCTGAAACGCTGTTTTCTGACATTTCAGGCTCTAACTTCAAAAATCATGCAAAACACTTCTAACACCTTCAGATATGTTTCTCTGTGTTGCAAAATAGGTTTTATTCATGCACAGACTGATATTTTAAAGTGGGACCAAGATTCAGCTTGCATTGCTGGAAACAAGTTTGTTCTGCGCTGAAACGCTGTTTTCTGACATTTCAGGGTCTAACTTCAAAAATCATGCAAAACACTTCTAACACCTTCAGATATGTTTCTCTGTGTTGCAAAATAGGTTTTATTCATGCACAGACTGCAATATTAAAGTGGGACAGAGATTCAGCTTGCATTGCTTGAAACAAGTTTGTTCTGCACTGAAACGCTGTTTCCTGACATTTCAGGCTCTAACTTCAAAAATCATGCAAAACACTTCTAACATCTTCAGATATGTTTCTCTGTGTTGCAAAATAGGTTTTATTCATGCACAGACTGATATTTTAAAGTGGGACCAAGATTCAGCTTGCATTGCTGGAACCAAGTTTGTTTTGCGCTGAAACGCTGTTTTCTGACATTTCAGGCTCTAACTTCAAAAATCATGCAAAACACTTCTAACACCTTCAGATATGTTTCTCTGTGTTGCAAAATAGGTTTTATTCATGCACAGACTGATATTTTAAAGTGGGACCAAGATTCAGCTTGCATTGCTGGAAACAAGTTTGTTCTGCGCTGAAACGCTGTTTTCTGACATTTCAGGGTCTAACTTAAAAAATCATGCAAAACACTTCTAACACCTTCAGATATGTTTCTCTGTGTTGCAAAATAGGTTTTATTCATGCACAGACTGCAATATTAAAGTGGGACAGAGATTCAGCTTGCATTGCTTGAAACAAGTTTGTTCTGCACTGAAACGCTGTTTTCTGACATTTCAGGCTCTAACTTCAAAAATCATGCAAAACACTTCTAACACCTTCAGATATGTTTCTCTGTGTTGCAAAATAGGTTTTATTCATGCACAGACTGATATTTTAAAGTGGGACCAAGATTCAGCTTGCATTGCTGGAACCAAGTTTGTTCTGCGCTGAAACACTGTTTTCTGACATTTCAGGCTGTAACTTCAAAAATCATGCAAAACACTTCTAACACCTTCAGATATGTTTCTCTGTGTTGCAAAATAGGTTTTATTCATGCACAGACTGATATTTTAAAGTGGGACCAAGATTCAGCTTGCATTGCTGGAATCAAGTTTGTTCTGCGCTGAAACGCTGTTTTCTGACATTTCAGGCTCTAACTTCAAAAATCATGCAAAACACTTCTAACACCTTTAGATATGTTTCTCTGTGTTGCAAAATAGGTTTTATTCATGCACAGACTGATATTTTAAAGTGGGACCAAGATTCAGCTTGCATTGCTGGAACCAAGTTTGTTCTGCGCTGAAACGCTGTTTTCTGACACTTCAGGCTCTAACTTCAAAAATCATGCAAAACACTTCTAACACCTTCAGATATGTTTCTCTGTGTTGCAAAATTGGTTTTATTCATGCACAGACTGACATTTTAAAGTGGGACCAAGATTCAGCTTGCATTGCTGGAACCAAGTTTGTTCTGCGCTGAAACGCTGTTTTCTGACACTTCAGGCTCTAACTTCAAAAATCATGCAAAACACTTCTAACACCTTCAGATATGTTTCTCTGTGTTGCAAAATAGGTTTTATTCATGCACAGACTGATATTTTAAAGTGGGACCAAGATTCAGCTTGCATTGCTGGAAACAAGTTTGTTCTGCGCTGAAAAGCTGTTTTCTGACATTTCAGGCTCTAACTTCAAAAATCATGCAAAACACTTCTAACACCTTCAGATATGTTTCTCTGTGTTGCAAAATAGGTTTTATTCATGCACAGACTGATATTTTAAAGTGGGACCAAGATTCAGCTTGCATTGCTGGAAACAATTTTGTTCTGCGCTGAAACGCTGTTTTCTGACATTTCAGGCTCTAACTTCAAAAATCATGCAAAACACTTCTAACACCTTCAGATATGTTTCTCTGTGTTGCAAATTAGGTTTTATTCATGCACAGACTGCAATATTAAAGTGGGACAGAGATTCAGCTTGCATTGCTTGAAACAAGTTTGTTCTGCACTGAAACGCTGTTTCCTGACATTTCAGGCTCTAACTTCAAAAATCATGCAAAACACTTCTAACACCTTCAGATATGTTTCTCTGTGTTGCAAAATAGGTTTTATTCATGCACAGACTGATATTTTAAAGTGGGACCAAGATTCAGCTTGCATTGCTGGAACCAAGTTTGTTCTGCGCTGAAACACTGTTTTCTGACATTTCAGGCTGTAACTTCAAAAATCATGCAAAACACTTCTAACACCTTCAGATATGTTTCTCTGTGTTGCAAAATAGGTTTTATTCATGCACAGACTGATATTTTAAAGTGGGACCAAGATTCAGCTTGCATTGCTGGAATCAAGTTTGTTCTGCGCTGAAACGCTGTTTTCTGACATTTCAGGCTCTAACTTCAAAAATCATGCAAAACACTTCTAACACCTTTAGATATGTTTCTCTGTGTTGCAAAATAGGTTTTATTCATGCACAGACTGATATTTTAAAGTGGGACCAAGATTCAGCTTGCATTGCTGGAACCAAGTTTGTTCTGCGCTGAAACGCTGTTTTCTGACACTTCAGGCTCTAACTTCAAAAATCATGCAAAACACTTCTAACACCTTCAGATATGTTTCTCTGTGTTGCAAAATAGGTTTTATTCATGCACAGACTGACATTTTAAAGTGGGACCAAGATTCAGCTTGCATTGCTGGAACCAAGTTTGTTCTGCGCTGAAACGCTGTTTTCTGACACTTCAGGCTCTAACTTCAAAAATCATGCAAAACACTTCTAACACCTTCAGATATGTTTCTCTGTGTTGCAAAATAGGTTTTATTCATGCACAGACTGATATTTTAAAGTGGGACCAAGATTCAGCTTGCATTGCTGGAAACAAGTTTGTTCTGCGCTGAAAAGCTGTTTTCTGACATTTCAGGCTCTAACTTCAAAAATCATGCAAAACACTTCTAACACCTTCAGATATGTTTCTCTGTGTTGCAAAATAGGTTTTATTCATGCACAGACTGATATTTTAAAGTGGGACCAAGATTCAGCTTGCATTGCTGGAAACAAGTTTGTTGTGCGCTGAAACGCTGTTTTCTGACATTTCAGGCTCTAACTTCAAAAATCATGCAAAACACTTCTAACACCTTCAGATATGTTTCTCTGTGTTGCAAATTAGGTTTTATTCATGCACAGACTGCAATATTAAAGTGGGACAGAGATTCAGCTTGCATTGCTTGAAACAAGTTTGTTCTGCACTGAAACGCTGTTTCCTGACATTTCAGGCTCTAACTTCAAAAATCATGCAAAACACTTCTAACACCTTTAGATATGTTTCTCTGTGTTGCAAAATAGGTTTTATTCATGCACAGACTGATATTTTAAAGTGGGACCAAGATTCAGCTTGCATTGCTGGAACCAAGTTTGTTCTGCGCTGAAACGCTGTTTTCTGACACTTCAGGCTCTAACTTCAAAAATCATGCAAAACACTTCTAACACCTTCAGATATGTTTCTCTGTGTTGCAAAATAGGTTTTATTCATGCACAGACTGATATTTTAAAGTGGGACCAAGATTCAGCTTGCATTGCTGGAAACAAGTTTGTTCTGCGCTGAAACGCTGTTTTCTGACATTTCAGGCTCTAACTTCAAAAATCATGCAAAACACTTCTAACACCTTCAGATATGTTTCTCTGTGTTGCAAAATAGGTTTTATTCATGCACAGACTGATATTTTAAAGTGGGACCAAGATTCAGCTTGCATTGCTGGAAACAAGTTTGTTCTGCGCTGAAACGCTGTTTTCTGACATTTCAGGGTCTAACTTCAAAAATCATGCAAAACACTTCTAACACCTTCAGATATGTTTCTCTGTGTTGCAAAATAGGTTTTATTCATGCACAGACTGCAATATTAAAGTGGGACAGAGATTCAGCTTGCATTGCTTGAAACAAGTTTGTTCTGCACTGAAACGCTGTTTCCTGACATTTCAGGCTCTAACTTCAAAAATCATGCAAAACACTTCTAACATCTTCAGATATGTTTCTCTGTGTTGCAAAATAGGTTTTATTCATGCACAGACTGATATTTTAAAGTGGGACCAAGATTCAGCTTGCATTGCTGGAACCAAGTTTGTTTTGCGCTGAAACGCTGTTTTCTGACATTTCAGGCTCTAACTTCAAAAATCATGCAAAACACTTCTAACACCTTCAGATATGTTTCTCTGTGTTGCAAAATAGGTTTTATTCATGCACAGACTGATATTTTAAAGTGGGACCAAGATTCAGCTTGCATTGCTGGAAACAAGTTTGTTCTGCGCTGAATCGCTGTTTTCTGACATTTCAGGGTCTAACTTAAAAAATCATGCAAAACACTTCTAACACCTTCAGATATGTTTCTCTGTGTTGCAAAATAGGTTTTATTCATGCACAGACTGCAATATTAAAGTGGGACAGAGATTCAGCTTGCATTGCTTGAAACAAGTTTGTTCTGCACTGAAACGCTGTTTTCTGACATTTCAGGCTCTAACTTCAAAAATCATGCAAAACACTTCTAACACCTTCAGATATGTTTCTCTGTGTTGCAAAATAGGTTTTATTCATGCACAGACTGATATTTTAAAGTGGGACCAAGATTCAGCTTGCATTGCTGGAACCAAGTTTGTTCTGCGCTGAAACACTGTTTTCTGACATTTCAGGCTGTAACTTCAAAAATCATGCAAAACACTTCTAACACCTTCAGATATGTTTCTCTGTGTTGCAAAATAGGTTTTATTCATGCACAGACTGATATTTTAAAGTGGGACCAAGATTCAGCTTGCATTGCTGGAATCAAGTTTGTTCTGCGCTGAAACGCTGTTTTCTGACATTTCAGGCTCTAACTTCAAAAATCATGCAAAACACTTCTAACACCTTTAGATATGTTTCTCTGTGTTGCAAAATAGGTTTTATTCATGCACAGACTGATATTTTAAAGTGGGACCAAGATTCAGCTTGCATTGCTGGAACCAAGTTTGTTCTGCGCTGAAACGCTGTTTTCTGACACTTCAGGCTCTAACTTCAAAAATCATGCAAAACACTTCTAACACCTTCAGATATGTTTCTCTGTGTTGCAAAATAGGTTTTATTCATGCACAGACTGATATTTTAAAGTGGGACCAAGATTCAGCTTGCATTGCTGGAACCAAGTTTGTTCTGCGCTGAAACGCTGTTTTCTGACACTTCAGGCTCTAACTTCAAAAATCATGCAAAACACTTCTAACACCTTCAGATATGTTTCTCTGTGTTGCAAAATAGGTTTTATTCATGCACAGACTGATATTTTAAAGTGGGACCAAGATTCAGCTTGCATTGCTGGAAACAAGTTTGTTCTGCGCTGAAAAGCTGTTTTCTGACATTTCAGGCTCTAACTTCAAAAATCATGCAAAACACTTCTAACACCTTCAGATATGTTTCTCTGTGTTGCAAAATAGGTTTTATTCATGCACAGACTGATATTTTAAAGTGGGACCAAGATTCAGCTTGCATTGCTGGAAACAAGTTTGTTCTGCGCTGAAACGCTGTTTTCTGACATTTCAGGCTCTAACTTCAAAAATCATGCAAAACACTTCTAACACCTTCAGATATGTTTCTCTGTGTTGCAAATTAGGTTTTATTCATGCACAGACTGCAATATTAAAGTGGGACAGAGATTCAGCTTGCATTGCTTGAAACAAGTTTGTTCTGCACTGAAACGCTGTTTCCTGACATTTCAGGCTCTAACTTCAAAAATCATGCAAAACACTTCTAACACCTTTAGATATGTTTCTCTGTGTTGCAAAATAGGTTTTATTCATGCACAGACTGATATTTTAAAGTGGGACCAAGATTCAGCTTGCATTGCTGGAACCAAGTTTGTTCTGCGCTGAAACGCTGTTTTCTGACACTTCAGGCTCTAACTTCAAAAATCATGCAAAACACTTCTAACACCTTCAGATATGTTTCTCTGTGTTGCAAAATAGGTTTTATTCATGCACAGACTGATATTTTAAAGTGGGACCAAGATTCAGCTTGCATTGCTGGAATCAAGTTTGTTCTGCGCTGAAACGCTGTTTTCTGACATTTCAGGCTCTAACTTCAAAAATCATGCAAAACACTTCTAACACCTTTAGATATGTTTCTCTGTGTTGCAAAATAGGTTTTATTCATGCACAGACTGATATTTTAAAGTGGGACCAAGATTCAGCTTGCATTGCTGGAACCAAGTTTGTTCTGCGCTGAAACGCTGTTTTCTGACACTTCAGGCTCTAACTTCAAAAATCATGCAAAACACTTCTAACACCTTCAGATATGTTTCTCTGTGTTGCAAAATAGGTTTTATTCATGCACAGACTGACATTTTAAAGTGGGACCAAGATTCAGCTTGCATTGCTGGAACCAAGTTTGTTCTGCACTGAAACGCTGTTTTCTGACACTTCAGGCTCTAACTTCAAAAATCATGCAAAACACTTCTAACACCTTCAGATATGTTTCTCTGTGTTGCAAAATAGGTTTTATTCATGCACAGACTGATATTTTAAAGTGGGACCAAGATTCAGCTTGCATTGCTGGAAACAAGTTTGTTCTGCGCTGAAAAGCTGTTTTCTGACATTTCAGGCTCTAACTTCAAAAATCATGCAAAACACTTCTAACACCTTCAGACATGTTTCTCTGTGTTGCAAAATAGGTTTTATTCATGCACAGACTGATATTTTAAAGTGGGACCAAGATTCAGCTTGCATTGCTGGAAACAAGTTTGTTCTGCACTGAAACGCTGTTTCCTGACATTTCAGGCTCTAACTTCAAAAATCATGCAAAACACTTCTAACACCTTCAGATATGTTTCTCTGTGTTGCAAAATAGGTTTTATTCATGCACAGACTGATATTTTAAAGTGGGACCAAGATTCAGCTTGCATTGCTGGAACCAAGTTTGTTCTGCGCTGAAACGCTGTTTTCTGACACTTCAGGCTCTAACTTCAAAAATCATGCAAAACACTTCTAACACCTTCAGATATGTTTCTCTGTGTTGCAAAATAGGTTTTATTCATGCACAGACTGCAATATTAAAGTGGGACAGAGATTCAGCTTGCATTGCTTGAAACAAGTTTGTTCTGCACTGAAACGCTGTTTCCTGACATTTCAGGCTCTAACTTCAAAAATCATGCAAAACACTTCTAACACCTTCAGATATGTTTCTCTGTGTTGCAAAATAGGTTTTATTCATGCACAGACAGATATTTTAAAGTGGGACCAAGATTCAGCTTGCATTGCTGGAAACAAATTTGTTCTGCGCTGAAACGCTGTTTTCTGACATTTCAGGCTCTAACTTCAAAAATCATGCAAAACACTTCTAACACCTTCAGATATGTTTCTCTGTGTTGCAAAATAGGTTTTATTCATGCACAGACTGATATTTTAAAGTGGGACCAAGATTCAGCTTGCATTGCTGGAACCAAGTTTGTTCTGCGCTGAAACGCTGTTTTCTGACATTTCAGGCTCTAACTTCAAAAATCATGCAAAACACTTCTAACACCTTCAGATATGTTTCTCTGTGTTGCAAATTAGGTTTTATTCATGCACAGACTGCAATATTAAAGTGGGACAGAGATTCAGCTTGCATTGCTTGAAACAAGTTTGTTCTGCACTGAAACGCTGTTTCCTGACATTTCAGGCTCTAACTTCAAAAATCATGCAAAACACTTCTAACACCTTCAGATATGTTTCTCTGTGTTGCAAAATAGCTTTTATTCATGCACAGACTGATATTTTAAAGTGGGACCAAGATTCAGCTTGCATTGCTGGAACCAAGTTTGTTCTGCGCTGAAACACTGTTTTCTGACATTTCAGGCTGTAACTTCAAAAATCATGCAAAACACTTCTAACACCTTCAGATATGTTTCTCTGTGTTGCAAAATAGGTTTTATTCATGCACAGACTGATATTTTAAAGTGGGACCAAGATTCAGCTTGCATTGCTGGAATCAAGTTTGTTCTGCGCTGAAACGCTGTTTTCTGACATTTCAGGCTCTAACTTCAAAAATCATGCAAAACACTTCTAACACCTTTAGATATGTTTCTCTGTGTTGCAAAATAGGTTTTATTCATGCACAGACTGATATTTTAAAGTGGGACCAAGATTCAGCTTGCATTGCTGGAACCAAGTTTGTTCTGCGCTGAAACGCTGTTTTCTGACACTTCAGGCTCTAACTTCAAAAATCATGCAAAACACTTCTAACACCTTCAGATATGTTTCTCTGTGTTGCAAAATTGGTTTTATTCATGCACAGACTGACATTTTAAAGTGGGACCAAGATTCAGCTTGCATTGCTGGAACCAAGTTTGTTCTGCGCTGAAACGCTGTTTTCTGACACTTCAGGCTCTAACTTCAAAAATCATGCAAAACACTTCTAACACCTTCAGATATGTTTCTCTGTGTTGCAAAATAGGTTTTATTCATGCACAGACTGATATTTTAAAGTGGGACCAAGATTCAGCTTGCATTGCTGGAAACAAGTTTGTTCTGCGCTGAAAAGCTGTTTTCTGACATTTCAGGCTCTAACTTCAAAAATCATGCAAAACACTTCTAACACCTTCAGATATGTTTCTCTGTGTTGCAAAATAGGTTTTATTCATGCACAGACTGATATTTTAAAGTGGGACCAAGATTCAGCTTGCATTGCTGGAAACAAGTTTGTTCTGCGCTGAAACGCTGTTTTCTGACATTTCAGGCTCTAACTTCAAAAATCATGCAAAACACTTCTAACACCTTCAGATATGTTTCTCTGTGTTGCAAATTAGGTTTTATTCATGCACAGACTGCAATATTAAAGTGGGACAGAGATTCAGCTTGCATTGCTTGAAACAAGTTTGTTCTGCACTGAAACGCTGTTTCCTGACATTTCAGGCTCTAACTTCAAAAATCATGCAAAACACTTCTAACACCTTTAGATATGTTTCTCTGTGTTGCAAAATAGGTTTTATTCATGCACAGACTGATATTTTAAAGTGGGACCAAGATTCAGCTTGCATTGCTGGAACCAAGTTTGTTCTGCGCTGAAACGCTGTTTTCTGACACTTCAGGCTCTAACTTCAAAAATCATGCAAAACACTTCTAACACCTTCAGATATGTTTCTCTGTGTTGCAAAATAGGTTTTATTCATGCACAGACTGATATTTTAAAGTGGGACCAAGATTCAGCTTGCATTGCTGGAAACAAGTTTGTTCTGCGCTGAAACGCTGTTTTCTGACATTTCAGGCTCTAACTTCAAAAATCATGCAAAACACTTCTAACACCTTCAGATATGTTTCTCTGTGTTGCAAAATAGGTTTTATTCATGCACAGACTGATATTTTAAAGTGGGACCAAGATTCAGCTTGCATTGCTGGAAACAAGTTTGTTCTGCGCTGAAACGCTGTTTTCTGACATTTCAGGGTCTAACTTCAAAAATCATGCAAAACACTTCTAACACCTTCAGATATGTTTCTCTGTGTTGCAAAATAGGTTTTATTCATGCACAGACTGATATTTTAAAGTGGGACCAAGATTCAGCTTGCATTGCTGGAACCAAGTTTGTTTTGCGCTGAAACGCTGTTTTCTGACATTTCAGGCTCTAACTTCAAAAATCATGCAAAACACTTCTAACACCTTCAGATATGTTTCTCTGTGTTGCAAAATAGGTTTTATTCATGCACAGACTGATATTTTAAAGTGGGACCAAGATTCAGCTTGCATTGCTGGAAACAAGTTTGTTCTGCGCTGAATCGCTGTTTTCTGACATTTCAGGGTCTAACTTAAAAAATCATGCAAAACACTTCTAACACCTTCAGATATGTTTCTCTGTGTTGCAAAATAGGTTTTATTCATGCACAGACTGCAATATTAAAGTGGGACAGAGATTCAGCTTGCATTGCTTGAAACAAGTTTGTTCTGCACTGAAACGCTGTTTTCTGACATTTCAGGCTCTAACTTCAAAAATCATGCAAAACACTTCTAACACCTTCAGATATGTTTCTCTGTGTTGCAAAATAGGTTTTATTCATGCACAGACTGATATTTTAAAGTGGGACCAAGATTCAGCTTGCATTGCTGGAACCAAGTTTGTTCTGCGCTGAAACACTGTTTTCTGACATTTCAGGCTGTAACTTCAAAAATCATGCAAAACACTTCTAACACCTTCAGATATGTTTCTCTGTGTTGCAAAATAGGTTTTATTCATGCACAGACTGATATTTTAAAGTGGGACCAAGATTCAGCTTGCATTGCTGGAATCAAGTTTGTTCTGCGCTGAAACGCTGTTTTCTGACATTTCAGGCTCTAACTTCAAAAATCATGCAAAACACTTCTAACACCTTTAGATATGTTTCTCTGTGTTGCAAAATAGGTTTTATTCATGCACAGACTGATATTTTAAAGTGGGACCAAGATTCAGCTTGCATTGCTGGAACCAAGTTTGTTCTGCGCTGAAACGCTGTTTTCTGACACTTCAGGCTCTAACTTCAAAAATCATGCAAAACACTTCTAACACCTTCAGATATGTTTCTCTGTGTTGCAAAATAGGTTTTATTCATGCACAGACTGATATTTTAAAGTGGGACCAAGATTCAGCTTGCATTGCTGGAACCAAGTTTGTTCTGCGCTGAAACGCTGTTTTCTGACACTTCAGGCTCTAACTTCAAAAATCATGCAAAACACTTCTAACACCTTCAGATATGTTTCTCTGTGTTGCAAAATAGGTTTTATTCATGCACAGACTGATATTTTAAAGTGGGACCAAGATTCAGCTTGCATTGCTGGAAACAAGTTTGTTCTGCGCTGAAAAGCTGTTTTCTGACATTTCAGGCTCTAACTTCAAAAATCATGCAAAACACTTCTAACACCTTCAGATATGTTTCTCTGTGTTGCAAAATAGGTTTTATTCATGCACAGACTGATATTTTAAAGTGGGACCAAGATTCAGCTTGCATTGCTGGAAACAAGTTTGTTCTGCGCTGAAACGCTGTTTTCTGACATTTCAGGCTCTAACTTCAAAAATCATGCAAAACACTTCTAACACCTTCAGATATGTTTCTCTGTGTTGCAAATTAGGTTTTATTCATGCACAGACTGCAATATTAAAGTGGGACAGAGATTCAGCTTGCATTGCTTGAAACAAGTTTGTTCTGCACTGAAACGCTGTTTCCTGACATTTCAGGCTCTAACTTCAAAAATCATGCAAAACACTTCTAACACCTTTAGATATGTTTCTCTGTGTTGCAAAATAGGTTTTATTCATGCACAGACTGATATTTTAAAGTGGGACCAAGATTCAGCTTGCATTGCTGGAACCAAGTTTGTTCTGCGCTGAAACGCTGTTTTCTGACACTTCAGGCTCTAACTTCAAAAATCATGCAAAACACTTCTAACACCTTCAGATATGTTTCTCTGTGTTGCAAAATAGGTTTTATTCATGCACAGACTGATATTTTAAAGTGGGACCAAGATTCAGCTTGCATTGCTGGAATCAAGTTTGTTCTGCGCTGAAACGCTGTTTTCTGACATTTCAGGCTCTAACTTCAAAAATCATGCAAAACACTTCTAACACCTTTAGATATGTTTCTCTGTGTTGCAAAATAGGTTTTATTCATGCACAGACTGATATTTTAAAGTGGGACCAAGATTCAGCTTGCATTGCTGGAACCAAGTTTGTTCTGCGCTGAAACGCTGTTTTCTGACACTTCAGGCTCTAACTTCAAAAATCATGCAAAACACTTCTAACACCTTCAGATATGTTTCTCTGTGTTGCAAAATAGGTTTTATTCATGCACAGACTGACATTTTAAAGTGGGACCAAGATTCAGCTTGCATTGCTGGAACCAAGTTTGTTCTGCACTGAAACGCTGTTTTCTGACACTTCAGGCTCTAACTTCAAAAATCATGCAAAACACTTCTAACACCTTCAGATATGTTTCTCTGTGTTGCAAAATAGGTTTTATTCATGCACAGACTGATATTTTAAAGTGGGACCAAGATTCAGCTTGCATTGCTGGAAACAAGTTTGTTCTGCGCTGAAAAGCTGTTTTCTGACATTTCAGGCTCTAACTTCAAAAATCATGCAAAACACTTCTAACACCTTCAGACATGTTTCTCTGTGTTGCAAAATAGGTTTTATTCATGCACAGACTGATATTTTAAAGTGGGACCAAGATTCAGCTTGCATTGCTGGAAACAAGTTTGTTCTGCACTGAAACGCTGTTTCCTGACATTTCAGGCTCTAACTTCAAAAATCATGCAAAACACTTCTAACACCTTCAGATATGTTTCTCTGTGTTGCAAAATAGGTTTTATTCATGCACAGACTGATATTTTAAAGTGGGACCAAGATTCAGCTTGCATTGCTGGAACCAAGTTTGTTCTGCGCTGAAACGCTGTTTTCTGACACTTCAGGCTCTAACTTCAAAAATCATGCAAAACACTTCTAACACCTTCAGATATGTTTCTCTGTGTTGCAAAATAGGTTTTATTCATGCACAGACTGCAATATTAAAGTGGGACAGAGATTCAGCTTGCATTGCTTGAAACAAGTTTGTTCTGCACTGAAACGCTGTTTCCTGACATTTCAGGCTCTAACTTCAAAAATCATGCAAAACACTTCTAACACCTTCAGATATGTTTCTCTGTGTTGCAAAATAGGTTTTATTCATGCACAGACAGATATTTTAAAGTGGGACCAAGATTCAGCTTGCATTGCTGGAAACAAATTTGTTCTGCGCTGAAACGCTGTTTTCTGACATTTCAGGCTCTAACTTCAAAAATCATGCAAAACACTTCTAACACCTTCAGATATGTTTCTCTGTGTTGCAAAATAGGTTTTATTCATGCACAGACTGATATTTTAAAGTGGGACCAAGATTCAGCTTGCATTGCTGGAACCAAGTTTGTTCTGCGCTGAAACGCTGTTTTCTGACATTTCAGGCTCTAACTTCAAAAATCATGCAAAACACTTCTAACACCTTCAGATATGTTTCTCTGTGTTGCAAATTAGGTTTTATTCATGCACAGACTGCAATATTAAAGTGGGACAGAGATTCAGCTTGCATTGCTTGAAACAAGTTTGTTCTGCACTGAAACGCTGTTTCCTGACATTTCAGGCTCTAACTTCAAAAATCATGCAAAACACTTCTAACACCTTCAGATATGTTTCTCTGTGTTGCAAAATAGCTTTTATTCATGCACAGACTGATATTTTAAAGTGGGACCAAGATTCAGCTTGCATTGCTGGAACCAAGTTTGTTCTGCGCTGAAACACTGTTTTCTGACATTTCAGGCTGTAACTTCAAAAATCATGCAAAACACTTCTAACACCTTCAGATATGTTTCTCTGTGTTGCAAAATAGGTTTTATTCATGCACAGACTGATATTTTAAAGTGGGACCAAGATTCAGCTTGCATTGCTGGAATCAAGTTTGTTCTGCGCTGAAACGCTGTTTTCTGACATTTCAGGCTCTAACTTCAAAAATCATGCAAAACACTTCTAACACCTTTAGATATGTTTCTCTGTGTTGCAAAATAGGTTTTATTCATGCACAGACTGATATTTTAAAGTGGGACCAAGATTCAGCTTGCATTGCTGGAACCAAGTTTGTTCTGCGCTGAAACGCTGTTTTCTGACACTTCAGGCTCTAACTTCAAAAATCATGCAAAACACTTCTAACACCTTCAGATATGTTTCTCTGTGTTGCAAAATTGGTTTTATTCATGCACAGACTGACATTTTAAAGTGGGACCAAGATTCAGCTTGCATTGCTGGAACCAAGTTTGTTCTGCGCTGAAACGCTGTTTTCTGACACTTCAGGCTCTAACTTCAAAAATCATGCAAAACACTTCTAACACCTTCAGATATGTTTCTCTGTGTTGCAAAATAGGTTTTATTCATGCACAGACTGATATTTTAAAGTGGGACCAAGATTCAGCTTGCATTGCTGGAAACAAGTTTGTTCTGCGCTGAAAAGCTGTTTTCTGACATTTCAGGCTCTAACTTCAAAAATCATGCAAAACACTTCTAACACCTTCAGATATGTTTCTCTGTGTTGCAAAATAGGTTTTATTCATGCACAGACTGATATTTTAAAGTGGGACCAAGATTCAGCTTGCATTGCTGGAAACAAGTTTGTTCTGCGCTGAAACGCTGTTTTCTGACATTTCAGGCTCTAACTTCAAAAATCATGCAAAACACTTCTAACACCTTCAGATATGTTTCTCTGTGTTGCAAATTAGGTTTTATTCATGCACAGACTGCAATATTAAAGTGGGACAGAGATTCAGCTTGCATTGCTTGAAACAAGTTTGTTCTGCACTGAAACGCTGTTTCCTGACATTTCAGGCTCTAACTTCAAAAATCATGCAAAACACTTCTAACACCTTCAGATATGTTTCTCTGTGTTGCAAAATAGGTTTTATTCATGCACAGACTGATATTTTAAAGTGGGACCAAGATTCAGCTTGCATTGCTGGAACCAAGTTTGTTCTGCGCTGAAACACTGTTTTCTGACATTTCAGGCTGTAACTTCAAAAATCATGCAAAACACTTCTAACACCTTCAGATATGTTTCTCTGTGTTGCAAAATAGGTTTTATTCATGCACAGACTGATATTTTAAAGTGGGACCAAGATTCAGCTTGCATTGCTGGAATCAAGTTTGTTCTGCGCTGAAACGCTGTTTTCTGACATTTCAGGCTCTAACTTCAAAAATCATGCAAAACACTTCTAACACCTTTAGATATGTTTCTCTGTGTTGCAAAATAGGTTTTATTCATGCACAGACTGATATTTTAAAGTGGGACCAAGATTCAGCTTGCATTGCTGGAACCAAGTTTGTTCTGCGCTGAAACGCTGTTTTCTGACACTTCAGGCTCTAACTTCAAAAATCATGCAAAACACTTCTAACACCTTCAGATATGTTTCTCTGTGTTGCAAAATAGGTTTTATTCATGCACAGACTGACATTTTAAAGTGGGACCAAGATTCAGCTTGCATTGCTGGAACCAAGTTTGTTCTGCGCTGAAACGCTGTTTTCTGACACTTCAGGCTCTAACTTCAAAAATCATGCAAAACACTTCTAACACCTTCAGATATGTTTCTCTGTGTTGCAAAATAGGTTTTATTCATGCACAGACTGATATTTTAAAGTGGGACCAAGATTCAGCTTGCATTGCTGGAAACAAGTTTGTTCTGCGCTGAAAAGCTGTTTTCTGACATTTCAGGCTCTAACTTCAAAAATCATGCAAAACACTTCTAACACCTTCAGATATGTTTCTCTGTGTTGCAAAATAGGTTTTATTCATGCACAGACTGATATTTTAAAGTGGGACCAAGATTCAGCTTGCATTGCTGGAAACAAGTTTGTTCTGCGCTGAAACGCTGTTTTCTGACATTTCAGGCTCTAACTTCAAAAATCATGCAAAACACTTCTAACACCTTCAGATATGTTTCTCTGTGTTGCAAATTAGGTTTTATTCATGCACAGACTGCAATATTAAAGTGGGACAGAGATTCAGCTTGCATTGCTTGAAACAAGTTTGTTCTGCACTGAAACGCTGTTTCCTGACATTTCAGGCTCTAACTTCAAAAATCATGCAAAACACTTCTAACACCTTTAGATATGTTTCTCTGTGTTGCAAAATAGGTTTTATTCATGCACAGACTGATATTTTAAAGTGGGACCAAGATTCAGCTTGCATTGCTGGAACCAAGTTTGTTCTGCGCTGAAACGCTGTTTTCTGACACTTCAGGCTCTAACTTCAAAAATCATGCAAAACACTTCTAACACCTTCAGATATGTTTCTCTGTGTTGCAAAATAGGTTTTATTCATGCACAGACTGATATTTTAAAGTGGGACCAAGATTCAGCTTGCATTGCTGGAATCAAGTTTGTTCTGCGCTGAAACGCTGTTTTCTGACATTTCAGGCTCTAACTTCAAAAATCATGCAAAACACTTCTAACACCTTTAGATATGTTTCTCTGTGTTGCAAAATAGGTTTTATTCATGCACAGACTGATATTTTAAAGTGGGACCAAGATTCAGCTTGCATTGCTGGAACCAAGTTTGTTCTGCGCTGAAACGCTGTTTTCTGACACTTCAGGCTCTAACTTCAAAAATCATGCAAAACACTTCTAACACCTTCAGATATGTTTCTCTGTGTTGCAAAATAGGTTTTATTCATGCACAGACTGACATTTTAAAGTGGGACCAAGATTCAGCTTGCATTGCTGGAACCAAGTTTGTTCTGCACTGAAACGCTGTTTTCTGACACTTCAGGCTCTAACTTCAAAAATCATGCAAAACACTTCTAACACCTTCAGATATGTTTCTCTGTGTTGCAAAATAGGTTTTATTCATGCACAGACTGATATTTTAAAGTGGGACCAAGATTCAGCTTGCATTGCTGGAAACAAGTTTGTTCTGCGCTGAAAAGCTGTTTTCTGACATTTCAGGCTCTAACTTCAAAAATCATGCAAAACACTTCTAACACCTTCAGACATGTTTCTCTGTGTTGCACAATAGGTTTTATTCATGCACAGACTGATATTTTAAAGTGGGACCAAGATTCAGCTTGCATTGCTGGAAACAAGTTTGTTCTGCGCTGAAACGCTGTTTTCTGACATTTCAGACTCTAACTTCAAAAATCATGCAAAACACTTCTAACACCTTCAGATATGTTTCTCTGTGTTGCAAATTAGGTTTTATTCATGCACAGACTGCAATATTAAAGTGGGACAGAGATTCAGCTTGCATTGCTTGAAACAAGTTTGTTCTGCACTGAAACGCTGTTTCCTGACATTTCAGGCTCTAACTTCAAAAATCATGCAAAACACTTCTAACACCTTCAGATATGTTTCTCTGTGTTGCAAAATAGGTTTTATTCATGCACAGACTGATATTTTAAAGTGGGACCAAGATTCAGCTTGCATTGCTGGAACCAAGTTTGTTCTGCGCTGAAACGCTGTTTTCTGACACTTCAGGCTCTAACTTCAAAAATCATGCAAAACACTTCTAACACCTTCAGATATGTTTCTCTGTGTTGCAAAATAGGTTTTATTCATGCACAGACTGCAATATTAAAGTGGGACAGAGATTCAGCTTGCATTGCTTGAAACAAGTTTGTTCTGCACTGAAACGCTGTTTTCTGACATTTCAGGCTCTAACTTCAAAAATCATGCAAAACACTTCTAACACCTTCAGATATGTTTCTCTGTGTTGCAAAATAGGTTTTATTCATGCACAGACTGATATTTTAAAGTGGGACCAAGATTCAGCTTGCATTGCTGGAACCAAGTTTGTTCTGCGCTGAAACACTGTTTTCTGACATTTCAGGCTGTAACTTCAAAAATCATGCAAAACACTTCTAACACCTTCAGATATGTTTCTCTGTGTTGCAAAATAGGTTTTATTCATGCACAGACTGATATTTTAAAGTGGGACCAAGATTCAGCTTGCATTGCTGGAACCAAGTTTGTTCTGCGCTGAAACGCTGTTTTCTGACACTTCAGGCTCTAACTTCAAAAATCATGCAAAACACTTCTAACACCTTCAGATATGTTTCTCTGTGTTGCAAAATTGGTTTTATTCATGCACAGACTGACATTTTAAAGTGGGACCAAGATTCAGCTTGCATTGCTGGAACCAAGTTTGTTCTGCGCTGAAACGCTGTTTTCTGACACTTCAGGCTCTAACTTCAAAAATCATGCAAAACACTTCTAACACCTTCAGATATGTTTCTCTGTGTTGCAAAATAGGTTTTATTCATGCACAGACTGATATTTTAAAGTGGGACCAAGATTCAGCTTGCATTGCTGGAAACAAGTTTGTTCTGCGCTGAAAAGCTGTTTTCTGACATTTCAGGCTCTAACTTCAAAAATCATGCAAAACACTTCTAACACCTTCAGATATGTTTCTCTGTGTTGCAAAATAGGTTTTATTCATGCACAGACTGATATTTTAAAGTGGGACCAAGATTCAGCTTGCATTGCTGGAAACAAGTTTGTTCTGCGCTGAAACGCTGTTTTCTGACATTTCAGGCTCTAACTTCAAAAATCATGCAAAACACTTCTAACACCTTCAGATATGTTTCTCTGTGTTGCAAATTAGGTTTTATTCATGCACAGACTGCAATATTAAAGTGGGACAGAGATTCAGCTTGCATTGCTTGAAACAAGTTTGTTCTGCACTGAAACGCTGTTTCCTGACATTTCAGGCTCTAACTTCAAAAATCATGCAAAACACTTCTAACACCTTCAGATATGTTTCTCTGTGTTGCAAATTAGGTTTTATTCATGCACAGACTGCAATATTAAAGTGGGACAGAGATTCAGCTTGCATTGCTTGAAACAAGTTTGTTCTGCACTGAAACGCTGTTTCCTGACATTTCAGGCTCTAACTTCAAAAATCATGCAAAACACTTCTAACACCTTCAGATATGTTTCTCTGTGTTGCAAAATAGGTTTTATTCATGCACAGACTGATATTTTAAAGTGGGACCAAGATTCAGCTTGCATTGCTGGAACCAAGTTTGTTCTGCGCTGAAACACTGTTTTCTGACATTTCAGGCTGTAACTTCAAAAATCATGCAAAACACTTCTAACACCTTCAGATATGTTTCTCTGTGTTGCAAAATAGGTTTTATTCATGCACAGACTGCAATATTAAAGTGGGACAGAGATTCAGCTTGCATTGCTGGAACCAAGTTTGTTCTGCGCTGAAACGCTGTTTTCTGACACTTCAGGCTCTAACTTCAAAAATCATGCAAAACACTTCTAACACCTTCAGATATGTTTCTCTGTGTTGCAAAATTGGTTTTATTCATGCACAGACTGACATTTTAAAGTGGGACCAAGATTCAGCTTGCATTGCTGGAACCAAGTTTGTTCTGCGCTGAAACGCTGTTTTCTGACACTTCAGGCTCTAACTTCAAAAATCATGCAAAACACTTCTAACACCTTCAGATATGTTTCTCTGTGTTGCAAAATAGGTTTTATTCATGCACAGACTGATATTTTAAAGTGGGACCAAGATTCAGCTTGCATTGCTGGAAACAAGTTTGTTCTGCGCTGAAAAGCTGTTTTCTGACATTTCAGGCTCTAACTTCAAAAATCATGCAAAACACTTCTAACACCTTCAGATATGTTTCTCTGTGTTGCAAAATTGGTTTTATTCATGCACAGACTGATATTTTAAAGTGGGACCAAGATTCAGCTTGCATTGCTGGAAACAAGTTTGTTCTGCGCTGAAACGCTGTTTTCTGACATTTCAGGCTCTAACTTCAAAAATCATGCAAAACACTTCTAACACCTTCAGATATGTTTCTCTGTGTTGCAAATTAGGTTTTATTCATGCACAGACTGCAATATTAAAGTGGGACAGAGATTCAGCTTGCATTGCTTGAAACAAGTTTGTTCTGCACTGAAACGCTGTTTCCTGACATTTCAGGCTCTAACTTCAAAAATCATGCAAAACACTTCTAACACCTTCAGATATGTTTCTCTGTGTTGCAAAATAGGTTTTATTCATGCACAGACTGCAATATTAAAGTGGGACAGAGATTCAGCTTGCATTGCTTGAAACAAGTTTGTTCTGCACTGAAACGCTGTTTCCTGACATTTCAGGCTCTAACTTCAAAAATCATGCAAAACACTTCTAACATCTTCAGATATGTTTCTCTGTGTTGCAAAATAGGTTTTATTCATGCACAGACTGATATTTTAAAGTGGGACCAAGATTCAGCTTGCATTGCTGGAACCAAGTTTGTTTTGCGCTGAAACGCTGTTTTCTGACATTTCAGGCTCTAACTTCAAAAATCATGCAAAACACTTCTAACACCTTCAGATATGTTTCTCTGTGTTGCAAAATAGGTTTTATTCATGCACAGACTGATATTTTAAAGTGGGACCAAGATTCAGCTTGCATTGCTGGAAACAAGTTTGTTCTGCGCTGAAACGCTGTTTTCTGACATTTCAGGGTCTAACTTAAAAAATCATGCAAAACACTTCTAACACCTTCAGATATGTTTCTCTGTGTTGCAAAATAGGTTTTATTCATGCACAGACTGACATTTTAAAGTGGGACAGAGATTCAGCTTGCATTGCTTGAAACAAGTTTGTTCTGCACTGAAACGCTGTTTTCTGACATTTCAGGCTCTAACTTCAAAAATCATGCAAAACACTTCTAACACCTTCAGATATGTTTCTCTGTGTTGCAAAATAGGTTTTATTCATGCACAGACTGATATTTTAAAGTGGGACCAAGATTCAGCTTGCATTGCTGGAAACAAGTTTGTTCTGCGCTGAAAAGCTGTTTTCTGACATTTCAGGCTGTAACTTCAAAAATCATGCAAAACACTTCTAACACCTTCAGATATGTTTCTCTGTGTTGCAAAATAGGTTTTATTCATGCACAGACTGATATTTTAAAGTGGGACCAAGATTCAGCTTGCATTGCTGGAATCAAGTTTGTTCTGCGCTGAAACGCTGTTTTCTGACATTTCAGGCTCTAACTTCAAAAATCATGCAAAACACTTCTAACACCTTTAGATATGTTTCTCTGTGTTGCAAAATAGGTTTTATTCATGCACAGACTGATATTTTAAAGTGGGACCAAGATTCAGCTTGCATTGCTGGAACCAAGTTTGTTCTGCGCTGAAACGCTGTTTTCTGACACTTCAGGCTCTAACTTCAAAAATCATGCAAAACACTTCTAACACCTTCAGATATGTTTCTCTGTGTTGCAAAATTGGTTTTATTCATGCACAGACTGACATTTTAAAGTGGGACCAAGATTCAGCTTGCATTGCTGGAACCAAGTTTGTTCTGCGCTGAAACGCTGTTTTCTGACACTTCAGGCTCTAACTTCAAAAATCATGCAAAACACTTCTAACACCTTCAGATATGTTTCTCTGTGTTGCAAAATAGGTTTTATTCATGCACAGACTGATATTTTAAAGTGGGACCAAGATTCAGCTTGCATTGCTGGAAACAAGTTTGTTCTGTGCTGAAAAGCTGTTTTCTGACATTTCAGGCTCTAACTTCAAAAATCATGCAAAACACTTCTAACACCTTCAGATATGTTTCTCTGTGTTGCAAAATAGGTTTTATTCATGCACAGACTGATATTTTAAAGTGGGACCAAGATTCAGCTTGCATTGCTGGAAACAATTTTGTTCTGCGCTGAAACGCTGTTTTCTGACATTTCAGGCTCTAACTTCAAAAATCATGCAAAACACTTCTAACACCTTCAGATATGTTTCTCTGTGTTGCAAATTAGGTTTTATTCATGCACAGACTGCAATATTAAAGTGGGACAGAGATTCAGCTTGCATTGCTTGAAACAAGTTTGTTCTGCACTGAAACGCTGTTTCCTGACATTTCAGGCTCTAACTTCAAAAATCATGCAAAACACTTCTAACACCTTCAGATATGTTTCTCTGTGTTGCAAAATAGGTTTTATTCATGCACAGACTGATATTTTAAAGTGGGACCAAGATTCAGCTTGCATTGCTGGAACCAAGTTTGTTCTGCGCTGAAACACTGTTTTCTGACATTTCAGGCTGTAACTTCAAAAATCATGCAAAACACTTCTAACACCTTCAGATATGTTTCTCTGTGTTGCAAAATAGGTTTTATTCATGCACAGACTGATATTTTAAAGTGGGACCAAGATTCAGCTTGCATTGCTGGAATCAAGTTTGTTCTGCGCTGAAACGCTGTTTTCTGACATTTCAGGCTCTAACTTCAAAAATCATGCAAAACACTTCTAACACCTTTAGATATGTTTCTCTGTGTTGCAAAATAGGTTTTATTCATGCACAGACTGATATTTTAAAGTGGGACCAAGATTCAGCTTGCATTGCTGGAACCAAGTTTGTTCTGCGCTGAAACGCTGTTTTCTGACACTTCAGGCTCTAACTTCAAAAATCATGCAAAACACTTCTAACACCTTCAGATATGTTTCTCTGTGTTGCAAAATAGGTTTTATTCATGCACAGACTGACATTTTAAAGTGGGACCAAGATTCAGCTTGCATTGCTGGAAACAAGTTTGTTCTGCGCTGAAAAGCTGTTTTCTGACATTTCAGGCTCTAACTTCAAAAATCATGCAAAACACTTCTAACACCTTCAGACATGTTTCTCTGTGTTGCAAAATAGGTTTTATTCATGCACAGACTGATATTTTAAAGTGGGACCAAGATTCAGCTTGCATTGCTGGAAACAAGTTTGTTCTGCGCTGAAACGCTGTTTTCTGACATTTCAGGCTCTAACTTCAAAAATCATGCAAAACACTTCTAACACCTTCAGATATGTTTCTCTGTGTTGCAAATTAGGTTTTATTCATGCACAGACTGCAATATTAAAGTGGGACAGAGATTCAGCTTGCATTGCTTGAAACAAGTTTGTTCTGCACTGAAACGCTGTTTCCTGACATTTCAGGCTCTAATTTCAAAAATCATGCAAAACACTTCTAACACCTTCAGATATGTTTCTCTGTGTTGCAAAATAGGTTTTATTCATGCACAGACTGATATTTTAAAGTGGGACCAAGATTCAGCTTGCATTGCTGGAACCAAGTTTGTTCTGCGCTGAAACGCTGTTTTCTGACACTTCAGGCTCTAACTTCAAAAATCATGCAAAACACTTCTAACACCTTCAGATATGTTTCTCTGTGTTGCAAAATAGGTTTTATTCATGCACAGACTGCAATATTAAAGTGGGACAGAGATTCAGCTTGCATTGCTTGAAACAAGTTTGTTCTGCACTGAAACGCTGTTTCCTGACATTTCAGGCTCTAACTTCAAAAATCATGCAAAACACTTCTAACACCTTCAGATATGTTTCTCTGTGTTGCAAAATAGGTTTTATTCATGCACAGACAGATATTTTAAAGTGGGACCAAGATTCAGCTTGCATTGCTGGAAACAAGTTTGTTCTGCGCTGAAACGCTGTTTTCTGACATTTCAGGCTCTAACTTCAAAAATCATGCAAAACACTTCTAACACCTTCAGATATGTTTCTCTGTGTTGCAAAATAGGTTTTATTCATGCACAGACTGATATTTTAAAGTGGGACCAAGATTCAGCTTGCATTGCTGGAAACAAGTTTGTTCTGCGCTGAAACGCTGTTTTCTGACATTTCAGGGTCTAACTTCAAAAATCATGCAAAACACTTCTAACACCTTCAGATATGTTTCTCTGTGTTGCAAAATAGGTTTTATTCATGCACAGACTGCAATATTAAAGTGGGACAGAGATTCAGCTTGCATTGCTTGAAACAAGTTTGTTCTGCACTGAAACGCTGTTTCCTGACATTTCAGGCTCTAACTTCAAAAATCATGCAAAACACTTCTAACATCTTCAGATATGTTTCTCTGTGTTGCAAAATAGGTTTTATTCATGCACAGACTGATATTTTAAAGTGGGACCAAGATTCAGCTTGCATTGCTGGAACCAAGTTTGTTCTGCGCTGAAACGCTGTTTTCTGACATTTCAGGCTCTAACTTCAAAAATCATGCAAAACACTTCTAACACCTTCAGATATGTTTCTCTGTGTTGCAAAATAGGTTTTATTCATGCACAGACTGATATTTTAAAGTGGGACCAAGATTCAGCTTGCATTGCTGGAAACAAGTTTGTTCTGCGCTGAAACGCTGTTTTCTGACATTTCAGGGTCTAACTTAAAAAATCATGCAAAACACTTCTAACACCTTCAGATATGTTTCTCTGTGTTGCAAAATAGGTTTTATTCATGCACAGACTGCAATATTAAAGTGGGACAGAGATTCAGCTTGCATTGCTTGAAACAAGTTTGTTCTGCACTGAAACGCTGTTTTCTGACATTTCAGGCTCTAACTTCAAAAATCATGCAAAACACTTCTAACACCTTCAGATATGTTTCTCTGTGTTGCAAAATAGGTTTTATTCATGCACAGACTGATATTTTAAAGTGGGACCAAGATTCAGCTTGCATTGCTGGAACCAAGTTTGTTCTGCGCTGAAACACTGTTTTCTGACATTTCAGGCTGTAACTTCAAAAATCATGCAAAACACTTCTAACACCTTCAGATATGTTTCTCTGTGTTGCAAAATAGGTTTTATTCATGCACAGACTGATATTTTAAAGTGGGACCAAGATTCAGCTTGCATTGCTGGAATCAAGTTTGTTCTGCGCTGAAACGCTGTTTTCTGACATTTCAGGCTCTAACTTCAAAAATCATGCAAAACACTTCTAACACCTTTAGATATGTTTCTCTGTGTTGCAAAATAGGTTTTATTCATGCACAGACTGATATTTTAAAGTGGGACCAAGATTCAGCTTGCATTGCTGGAACCAAGTTTGTTCTGCGCTGAAACGCTGTTTTCTGACACTTCAGGCTCTAACTTCAAAAATCATGCAAAACACTTCTAACACCTTCAGATATGTTTCTCTGTGTTGCAAAATTGGTTTTATTCATGCACAGACTGACATTTTAAAGTGGGACCAAGATTCAGCTTGCATTGCTGGAACCAAGTTTGTTCTGCGCTGAAACGCTGTTTTCTGACACTTCAGGCTCTAACTTCAAAAATCATGCAAAACACTTCTAACACCTTCAGATATGTTTCTCTGTGTTGCAAAATAGGTTTTATTCATGCACAGACTGATATTTTAAAGTGGGACCAAGATTCAGCTTGCATTGCTGGAAACAAGTTTGTTCTGTGCTGAAAAGCTGTTTTCTGACATTTCAGGCTCTAACTTCAAAAATCATGCAAAACACTTCTAACACCTTCAGATATGTTTCTCTGTGTTGCAAAATAGGTTTTATTCATGCACAGACTGATATTTTAAAGTGGGACCAAGATTCAGCTTGCATTGCTGGAAACAAGTTTGTTCTGCGCTGAAACGCTGTTTTCTGACATTTCAGGCTCTAACTTCAAAAATCATGCAAAACACTTCTAACACCTTCAGATATGTTTCTCTGTGTTGCAAATTAGGTTTTATTCATGCACAGACTGCAATATTAAAGTGGGACAGAGATTCAGCTTGCATTGCTTGAAACAAGTTTGTTCTGCACTGAAACGCTGTTTCCTGACATTTCAGGCTCTAACTTCAAAAATCATGCAAAACACTTCTAACACCTTCAGATATGTTTCTCTGTGTTGCAAAATAGGTTTTATTCATGCACAGACTGATATTTTAAAGTGGGACCAAGATTCAGCTTGCATTGCTGGAACCAAGTTTGTTCTACGCTGAAACGCTGTTTTCTGACACTTCAGGCTCTAACTTCAAAAATCATGCAAAACACTTCTAACACCTTCAGATATGTTTCTCTGTGTTGCAAAATAGGTTTTATTCATGCACAGACTGCAATATTAAAGTGGGACAGAGATTCAGCTTGCATTGCTTGAAACAAGTTTGTTCTGCACTGAAACGCTGTTTCCTGACATTTCAGGCTCTAACTTCAAAAATCATGCAAAACACTTCTAACACCTTCAGATATGTTTCTCTGTGTTGCAAAATAGGTTTTATTCATGCACAGACAGATATTTTAAAGTGGGACCAAGATTCAGCTTGCATTGCTGGAAACAAGTTTGTTCTGCGCTGAAACGCTGTTTTCTGACATTTCAGGCTCTAACTTCAAAAATCATGCAAAACACTTCTAACACCTTCAGATATGTTTCTCTGTGTTGCAAAATAGGTTTTATTCATGCACAGACTGATATTTTAAAGTGGGACCAAGATTCAGCTTGCATTGCTGGAAACAAGTTTGTTCTGCGCTGAAACGCTGTTTTCTGACATTTCAGGCTCTAACTTCAAAAATCATGCAAAACACTTCTAACACCTTCAGATATGTTTCTCTGTGTTGCAAATTAGGTTTTATTCATGCACAGACTGCAATATTAAAGTGGGACAGAGATTCAGCTTGCATTGCTTGAAACAAGTTTGTTCTGCACTGAAACGCTGTTTCCTGACATTTCAGGCTCTAACTTCAAAAATCATGCAAAACACTTCTAACACCTTCAGATATGTTTCTCTGTGTTGCAAAATAGGTTTTATTCATGCACAGACTGATATTTTAAAGTGGGACCAAGATTCAGCTTGCATTGCTGGAACCAAGTTTGTTCTGCGCTGAAACGCTGTTTTCTGACACTTCAGGCTCTAACTTCAAAAATCATGCAAAACACTTCTAACACCTTCAGATATGTTTCTCTGTGTTGCAAAATAGGTTTTATTCATGCACAGACTGCAATATTAAAGTGGGACAGAGATTCAGCTTGCATTGCTTGAAACAAGTTTGTTCTGCACTGAAACGCTGTTTCCTGACATTTCAGGCTCTAACTTCAAAAATCATGCAAAACACTTCTAACACCTTCAGATATGTTTCTCTGTGTTGCAAAATAGGTTTTATTCATGCACAGACATATATTTTAAAGTGGGACCAAGATTCAGCTTGCATTGCTGGAAACAAGTTTGTTCTGCGCTGAAACGCTGTTTTCTGACATTTCAGGCTCTAACTTCAAAAATCATGCAAAACACTTCTAACACCTTCAGATATGTTTCTCTGTGTTGCAAAATAGGTTTTATTCATGCACAGACTGATATTTTAAAGTGGGACCAAGATTCAGCTTGCATTGCTGGAAACAAGTTTGTTCTGCGCTGAAACGCTGTTTTCTGACATTTCAGGCTCTAACTTCAAAAATCATGCAAAACACTTCTAACACCTTCAGATATGTTTCTCTGTGTTGCAAATTAGGTTTTATTCATGCACAGACTGCAATATTAAAGTGGGACAGAGATTCAGCTTGCATTGCTTGAAACAAGTTTGTTCTGCACTGAAACGCTGTTTCCTGACATTTCAGGCTCTAACTTCAAAAATCATGCAAAACACTTCTAACACCTTCAGATATGTTTCTCTGTGTTGCAAAATAGGTTTTATTCATGCACAGACTGATATTTTAAAGTGGGACCAAGATTCAGCTTGCATTGCTGGAACCAAGTTTGTTTTGCGCTGAAACGCTGTTTTCTGACATTTCAGGCTCTAACTTCAAAAATCATGCAAAACACTTCTAACACCTTCAGATATGTTTCTCTGTGTTGCAAAATAGGTTTTATTCATGCACAGACTGCAATATTAAAGTGGGACAGAGATTCAGCTTGCATTGCTTGAAACAAGTTTGTTCTGCACTGAAACGCTGTTTTCTGACATTTCAGGCTCTAACTTCAAAAATCATGCAAAACACTTCTAACACCTTCAGATATGTTTCTCTGTGTTGCAAAATAGGTTTTATTCATGCACAGACTGATATTTTAAAGTGGGACCAAGATTCAGCTTGCATTGCTGGAACCAAGTTTGTTCTGCGCTGAAACACTGTTTTCTGACATTTCAGGCTGTAACTTCAAAAATCATGCAAAACACTTCTAACACCTTCAGATATGTTTCTCTGTGTTGCAAAATAGGTTTTATTCATGCACAGACTGATATTTTAAAGTGGGACCAAGATTCAGCTTGCATTGCTGGAACCAAGTTTGTTCTGCGCTGAAACGCTGTTTTCTGACACTTCAGGCTCTAACTTCAAAAATCATGCAAAACACTTCTAACACCTTCAGATATGTTTCTCTGTGTTGCAAAATTGGTTTTATTCATGCACAGACTGACATTTTAAAGTGGGACCAAGATTCAGCTTGCATTGCTGGAACCAAGTTTGTTCTGCGCTGAAACGCTGTTTTCTGACACTTCAGGCTCTAACTTCAAAAATCATGCAAAACACTTCTAACACCTTCAGATATGTTTCTCTGTGTTGCAAAATAGGTTTTATTCATGCACAGACTGATATTTTAAAGTGGGACCAAGATTCAGCTTGCATTGCTGGAAACAAGTTTGTTCTGCGCTGAAAAGCTGTTTTCTGACATTTCAGGCTCTAACTTCAAAAATCATGCAAAACACTTCTAACACCTTCAGATATGTTTCTCTGTGTTGCAAAATAGGTTTTATTCATGCACAGACTGATATTTTAAAGTGGGACCAAGATTCAGCTTGCATTGCTGGAAACAAGTTTGTTCTGCGCTGAAACGCTGTTTTCTGACATTTCAGGCTCTAACTTCAAAAATCATGCAAAACACTTCTAACACCTTCAGATATGTTTCTCTGTGTTGCAAATTAGGTTTTATTCATGCACAGACTGCAATATTAAAGTGGGACAGAGATTCAGCTTGCATTGCTTGAAACAAGTTTGTTCTGCACTGAAACGCTGTTTCCTGACATTTCAGGCTCTAACTTCAAAAATCATGCAAAACACTTCTAACACCTTCAGATATGTTTCTCTGTGTTGCAAATTAGGTTTTATTCATGCACAGACTGCAATATTAAAGTGGGACAGAGATTCAGCTTGCATTGCTTGAAACAAGTTTGTTCTGCACTGAAACGCTGTTTCCTGACATTTCAGGCTCTAACTTCAAAAATCATGCAAAACACTTCTAACACCTTCAGATATGTTTCTCTGTGTTGCAAAATAGGTTTTATTCATGCACAGACTGATATTTTAAAGTGGGACCAAGATTCAGCTTGCATTGCTGGAACCAAGTTTGTTCTGCGCTGAAACACTGTTTTCTGACATTTCAGGCTGTAACTTCAAAAATCATGCAAAACACTTCTAACACCTTCAGATATGTTTCTCTGTGTTGCAAAATAGGTTTTATTCATGCACAGACTGCAATATTAAAGTGGGACAGAGATTCAGCTTGCATTGCTGGAACCAAGTTTGTTCTGCGCTGAAACGCTGTTTTCTGACACTTCAGGCTCTAACTTCAAAAATCATGCAAAACACTTCTAACACCTTCAGATATGTTTCTCTGTGTTGCAAAATTGGTTTTATTCATGCACAGACTGACATTTTAAAGTGGGACCAAGATTCAGCTTGCATTGCTGGAACCAAGTTTGTTCTGCGCTGAAACGCTGTTTTCTGACACTTCAGGCTCTAACTTCAAAAATCATGCAAAACACTTCTAACACCTTCAGATATGTTTCTCTGTGTTGCAAACTAGGTTTTATTCATGCACAGACTGATATTTTAAAGTGGGACCAAGATTCAGCTTGCATTGCTGGAAACAAGTTTGTTCTGCGCTGAAAAGCTGTTTTCTGACATTTCAGGCTCTAACTTCAAAAATCATGCAAAACACTTCTAACACCTTCAGATATGTTTCTCTGTGTTGCAAAATTGGTTTTATTCATGCACAGACTGATATTTTAAAGTGGGACCAAGATTCAGCTTGCATTGCTGGAAACAAGTTTGTTCTGCGCTGAAACGCTGTTTTCTGACATTTCAGGCTCTAACTTCAAAAATCATGCAAAACACTTCTAACACCTTCAGATATGTTTCTCTGTGTTGCAAATTAGGTTTTATTCATGCACAGACTGCAATATTAAAGTGGGACAGAGATTCAGCTTGCATTGCTTGAAACAAGTTTGTTCTGCACTGAAACGCTGTTTCCTGACATTTCAGGCTCTAACTTCAAAAATCATGCAAAACACTTCTAACACCTTCAGATATGTTTCTCTGTGTTGCAAAATAGGTTTTATTCATGCACAGACTGCAATATTAAAGTGGGACAGAGATTCAGCTTGCATTGCTTGAAACAAGTTTGTTCTGCACTGAAACGCTGTTTCCTGACATTTCAGGCTCTAACTTCAAAAATCATGCAAAACACTTCTAACATCTTCAGATATGTTTCTCTGTGTTGCAAAATAGGTTTTATTCATGCACAGACTGATATTTTAAAGTGGGACCAAGATTCAGCTTGCATTGCTGGAACCAAGTTTGTTTTGCGCTGAAACGCTGTTTTCTGACATTTCAGGCTCTAACTTCAAAAATCATGCAAAACACTTCTAACACCTTCAGATATGTTTCTCTGTGTTGCAAAATAGGTTTTATTCATGCACAGACTGATATTTTAAAGTGGGACCAAGATTCAGCTTGCATTGCTGGAAACAAGTTTGTTCTGCGCTGAAACGCTGTTTTCTGACATTTCAGGGTCTAACTTAAAAAATCATGCAAAACACTTCTAACACCTTCAGATATGTTTCTCTGTGTTGCAAAATAGGTTTTATTCATGCACAGACTGACATTTTAAAGTGGGACAGAGATTCAGCTTGCATTGCTTGAAACAAGTTTGTTCTGCACTGAAACGCTGTTTTCTGACATTTCAGGCTCTAACTTCAAAAATCATGCAAAACACTTCTAACACCTTCAGATATGTTTCTCTGTGTTGCAAAATAGGTTTTATTCATGCACAGACTGATATTTTAAAGTGGGACCAAGATTCAGCTTGCATTGCTGGAAACAAGTTTGTTCTGCGCTGAAAAGCTGTTTTCTGACATTTCAGGCTGTAACTTCAAAAATCATGCAAAACACTTCTAACACCTTCAGATATGTTTCTCTGTGTTGCAAAATAGGTTTTATTCATGCACAGACTGATATTTTAAAGTGGGACCAAGATTCAGCTTGCATTGCTGGAATCAAGTTTGTTCTGCGCTGAAACGCTGTTTTCTGACATTTCAGGCTCTAACTTCAAAAATCATGCAAAACACTTCTAACACCTTTAGATATGTTTCTCTGTGTTGCAAAATAGGTTTTATTCATGCACAGACTGATATTTTAAAGTGGGACCAAGATTCAGCTTGCATTGCTGGAACCAAGTTTGTTCTGCGCTGAAACGCTGTTTTCTGACACTTCAGGCTCTAACTTCAAAAATCATGCAAAACACTTCTAACACCTTCAGATATGTTTCTCTGTGTTGCAAAATTGGTTTTATTCATGCACAGACTGACATTTTAAAGTGGGACCAAGATTCAGCTTGCATTGCTGGAACCAAGTTTGTTCTGCGCTGAAACGCTGTTTTCTGACACTTCAGGCTCTAACTTCAAAAATCATGCAAAACACTTCTAACACCTTCAGATATGTTTCTCTGTGTTGCAAAATAGGTTTTATTCATGCACAGACTGATATTTTAAAGTGGGACCAAGATTCAGCTTGCATTGCTGGAAACAAGTTTGTTCTGTGCTGAAAAGCTGTTTTCTGACATTTCAGGCTCTAACTTCAAAAATCATGCAAAACACTTCTAACACCTTCAGATATGTTTCTCTGTGTTGCAAAATAGGTTTTATTCATGCACAGACTGATATTTTAAAGTGGGACCAAGATTCAGCTTGCATTGCTGGAAACAATTTTGTTCTGCGCTGAAACGCTGTTTTCTGACATTTCAGGCTCTAACTTCAAAAATCATGCAAAACACTTCTAACACCTTCAGATATGTTTCTCTGTGTTGCAAATTAGGTTTTATTCATGCACAGACTGCAATATTAAAGTGGGACAGAGATTCAGCTTGCATTGCTTGAAACAAGTTTGTTCTGCACTGAAACGCTGTTTCCTGACATTTCAGGCTCTAACTTCAAAAATCATGCAAAACACTTCTAACACCTTCAGATATGTTTCTCTGTGTTGCAAAATAGGTTTTATTCATGCACAGACTGATATTTTAAAGTGGGACCAAGATTCAGCTTGCATTGCTGGAACCAAGTTTGTTCTGCGCTGAAACACTGTTTTCTGACATTTCAGGCTGTAACTTCAAAAATCATGCAAAACACTTCTAACACCTTCAGATATGTTTCTCTGTGTTGCAAAATAGGTTTTATTCATGCACAGACTGATATTTTAAAGTGGGACCAAGATTCAGCTTGCATTGCTGGAATCAAGTTTGTTCTGCGCTGAAACGCTGTTTTCTGACATTTCAGGCTCTAACTTCAAAAATCATGCAAAACACTTCTAACACCTTTAGATATGTTTCTCTGTGTTGCAAAATAGGTTTTATTCATGCACAGACTGATATTTTAAAGTGGGACCAAGATTCAGCTTGCATTGCTGGAACCAAGTTTGTTCTGCGCTGAAACGCTGTTTTCTGACACTTCAGGCTCTAACTTCAAAAATCATGCAAAACACTTCTAACACCTTCAGATATGTTTCTCTGTGTTGCAAAATAGGTTTTATTCATGCACAGACTGACATTTTAAAGTGGGACCAAGATTCAGCTTGCATTGCTGGAAACAAGTTTGTTCTGCGCTGAAAAGCTGTTTTCTGACATTTCAGGCTCTAACTTCAAAAATCATGCAAAACACTTCTAACACCTTCAGACATGTTTCTCTGTGTTGCAAAATAGGTTTTATTCATGCACAGACTGATATTTTAAAGTGGGACCAAGATTCAGCTTGCATTGCTTGAAACAAGTTTGTTCTGCACTGAAACGCTGTTTCCTGACATTTCAGGCTCTAACTTCAAAAATCATGCAAAACACTTCTAACACCTTCAGATATGTTTCTCTGTGTTGCAAAATAGGTTTTATTCATGCACAGACTGATATTTTAAAGTGGGACCAAGATTCAGCTTGCATTGCTGGAACCAAGTTTGTTCTGCGCTGAAACGCTGTTTTCTGACACTTCAGGCTCTAACTTCAAAAATCATGCAAAACACTTCTAACACCTTCAGATATGTTTCTCTGTGTTGCAAAATAGGTTTTATTCATGCACAGACTGCAATATTAAAGTGGGACAGAGATTCAGCTTGCATTGCTTGAAACAAGTTTGTTCTGCACTGAAACGCTGTTTCCTGACATTTCAGGCTCTAACTTCAAAAATCATGCAAAACACTTCTAACACCTTCAGATATGTTTCTCTGTGTTGCAAAATAGGTTTTATTCATGCACAGACTGATATTTTAAAGTGGGACCAAGATTCAGCTTGCATTGCTGGAAACAAGTTTGTTCTGCGCTGAAACGCTGTTTTCTGACATTTCAGGGTCTAACTTCAAAAATCATGCAAAACACTTCTAACACCTTCAGATATGTTTCTCTGTGTTGCAAAATAGGTTTTATTCATGCACAGACTGCAATATTAAAGTGGGACAGAGATTCAGCTTGCATTGCTTGAAACAAGTTTGTTCTGCACTGAAACGCTGTTTCCTGACATTTCAGGCTCTAACTTCAAAAATCATGCAAAACACTTCTAACATCTTCAGATATGTTTCTCTGTGTTGCAAAATAGGTTTTATTCATGCACAGACTGATATTTTAAAGTGGGACCAAGATTCAGCTTGCATTGCTGGAACCAAGTTTGTTCTGCGCTGAAACGCTGTTTTCTGACATTTCAGGCTCTAACTTCAAAAATCATGCAAAACACTTCTAACACCTTCAGATATGTTTCTCTGTGTTGCAAAATAGGTTTTATTCATGCACAGACTGATATTTTAAAGTGGGACCAAGATTCAGCTTGCATTGCTGGAAACAAGTTTGTTCTGCGCTGAAACGCTGTTTTCTGACATTTCAGGGTCTAACTTAAAAAATCATGCAAAACACTTCTAACACCTTCAGATATGTTTCTCTGTGTTGCAAAATAGGTTTTATTCATGCACAGACTGCAATATTAAAGTGGGACAGAGATTCAGCTTGCATTGCTTGAAACAAGTTTGTTCTGCACTGAAACGCTGTTTTCTGACATTTCAGGCTCTAACTTCAAAAATCATGCAAAACACTTCTAACACCTTCAGATATGTTTCTCTGTGTTGCAAAATAGGTTTTATTCATGCACAGACTGATATTTTAAAGTGGGACCAAGATTCAGCTTGCATTGCTGGAACCAAGTTTGTTCTGCGCTGAAACACTGTTTTCTGACATTTCAGGCTGTAACTTCAAAAATCATGCAAAACACTTCTAACACCTTCAGATATGTTTCTCTGTGTTGCAAAATAGGTTTTATTCATGCACAGACTGATATTTTAAAGTGGGACCAAGATTCAGCTTGCATTGCTGGAATCAAGTTTGTTCTGCGCTGAAACGCTGTTTTCTGACATTTCAGGCTCTAACTTCAAAAATCATGCAAAACACTTCTAACACCTTTAGATATGTTTCTCTGTGTTGCAAAATAGGTTTTATTCATGCACAGACTGATATTTTAAAGTGGGACCAAGATTCAGCTTGCATTGCTGGAACCAAGTTTGTTCTGCGCTGAAACGCTGTTTTCTGACACTTCAGGCTCTAACTTCAAAAATCATGCAAAACACTTCTAACACCTTCAGATATGTTTCTCTGTGTTGCAAAATTGGTTTTATTCATGCACAGACTGACATTTTAAAGTGGGACCAAGATTCAGCTTGCATTGCTGGAACCAAGTTTGTTCTGCGCTGAAACGCTGTTTTCTGACACTTCAGGCTCTAACTTCAAAAATCATGCAAAACACTTCTAACACCTTCAGATATGTTTCTCTGTGTTGCAAAATAGGTTTTATTCATGCACAGACTGATATTTTAAAGTGGGACCAAGATTCAGCTTGCATTGCTGGAAACAAGTTTGTTCTGTGCTGAAAAGCTGTTTTCTGACATTTCAGGCTCTAACTTCAAAAATCATGCAAAACACTTCTAACACCTTCAGATATGTTTCTCTGTGTTGCAAAATAGGTTTTATTCATGCACAGACTGATATTTTAAAGTGGGACCAAGATTCAGCTTGCATTGCTGGAAACAAGTTTGTTCTGCGCTGAAACGCTGTTTTCTGACATTTCAGGCTCTAACTTCAAAAATCATGCAAAACACTTCTAACACCTTCAGATATGTTTCTCTGTGTTGCAAATTAGGTTTTATTCATGCACAGACTGCAATATTAAAGTGGGACAGAGATTCAGCTTGCATTGCTTGAAACAAGTTTGTTCTGCACTGAAACGCTGTTTCCTGACATTTCAGGCTCTAACTTCAAAAATCATGCAAAACACTTCTAACACCTTCAGATATGTTTCTCTGTGTTGCAAAATAGGTTTTATTCATGCACAGACTGATATTTTAAAGTGGGACCAAGATTCAGCTTGCATTGCTGGAACCAAGTTTGTTCTGCGCTGAAACACTGTTTTCTGACATTTCAGGCTGTAACTTCAAAAATCATGCAAAACACTTCTAACACCTTCAGATATGTTTCTCTGTGTTGCAAAATAGGTTTTATTCATGCACAGACTGATATTTTAAAGTGGGACCAAGATTCAGCTTGCATTGCTGGAATCAAGTTTGTTCTGCGCTGAAACGCTGTTTTCTGACATTTCAGGCTCTAACTTCAAAAATCATGCAAAACACTTCTAACACCTTTAGATATGTTTCTCTGTGTTGCAAAATAGGTTTTATTCATGCACAGACTGATATTTTAAAGTGGGACCAAGATTCAGCTTGCATTGCTGGAACCAAGTTTGTTCTGCGCTGAAACGCTGTTTTCTGACACTTCAGGCTCTAACTTCAAAAATCATGCAAAACACTTCTAACACCTTCAGATATGTTTCTCTGTGTTGCAAAATAGGTTTTATTCATGCACAGACTGACATTTTAAAGTGGGACCAAGATTCAGCTTGCATTGCTGGAAACAAGTTTGTTCTGCGCTGAAAAGCTGTTTTCTGACATTTCAGGCTCTAACTTCAAAAATCATGCAAAACACTTCTAACACCTTCAGACATGTTTCTCTGTGTTGCAAAATAGGTTTTATTCATGCACAGACTGATATTTTAAAGTGGGACCAAGATTCAGCTTGCATTGCTGGAAACAAGTTTGTTCTGCGCTGAAACGCTGTTTTCTGACATTTCAGGCTCTAACTTCAAAAATCATGCAAAACACTTCTAACACCTTCAGATATGTTTCTCTGTGTTGCAAATTAGGTTTTATTCATGCACAGACTGCAATATTAAAGTGGGACAGAGATTCAGCTTGCATTGCTTGAAACAAGTTTGTTCTGCACTGAAACGCTGTTTCCTGACATTTCAGGCTCTAACTTCAAAAATCATGCAAAACACTTCTAACACCTTCAGATATGTTTCTCTGTGTTGCAAAATAGGTTTTATTCATGCACAGACTGATATTTTAAAGTGGGACCAAGATTCAGCTTGCATTGCTGGAACCAAGTTTGTTCTGCGCTGAAACGCTGTTTTCTGACACTTCAGGCTCTAACTTCAAAAATCATGCAAAACACTTCTAACACCTTCAGATATGTTTCTCTGTGTTGCAAAATAGGTTTTATTCATGCACAGACTGCAATATTAAAGTGGGACAGAGATTCAGCTTGCATTGCTTGAAACAAGTTTGTTCTGCACTGAAACGCTGTTTCCTGACATTTCAGGCTCTAACTTCAAAAATCATGCAAAACACTTCTAACACCTTCAGATATGTTTCTCTGTGTTGCAAAATAGGTTTTATTCATGCACAGACAGATATTTTAAAGTGGGACCAAGATTCAGCTTGCATTGCTGGAAACAAGTTTGTTCTGCGCTGAAACGCTGTTTTCTGACATTTCAGGCTCTAACTTCAAAAATCATGCAAAACACTTCTAACACCTTCAGATATGTTTCTCTGTGTTGCAAAATAGGTTTTATTCATGCACAGACTGATATTTTAAAGTGGGACCAAGATTCAGCTTGCATTGCTGGAAACAAGTTTGTTCTGCGCTGAAACGCTGTTTTCTGACATTTCAGGGTCTAACTTCAAAAATCATGCAAAACACTTCTAACACCTTCAGATATGTTTCTCTGTGTTGCAAAATAGGTTTTATTCATGCACAGACTGCAATATTAAAGTGGGACAGAGATTCAGCTTGCATTGCTTGAAACAAGTTTGTTCTGCACTGAAACGCTGTTTCCTGACATTTCAGGCTCTAACTTCAAAAATCATGCAAAACACTTCTAACATCTTCAGATATGTTTCTCTGTGTTGCAAAATAGGTTTTATTCATGCACAGACTGATATTTTAAAGTGGGACCAAGATTCAGCTTGCATTGCTGGAACCAAGTTTGTTTTGCGCTGAAACGCTGTTTTCTGACATTTCAGGCTCTAACTTCAAAAATCATGCAAAACACTTCTAACACCTTCAGATATGTTTCTCTGTGTTGCAAAATAGGTTTTATTCATGCACAGACTGATATTTTAAAGTGGGACCAAGATTCAGCTTGCATTGCTGGAAACAAGTTTGTTCTGCGCTGAAACGCTGTTTTCTGACATTTCAGGGTCTAACTTAAAAAATCATGCAAAACACTTCTAACACCTTCAGATATGTTTCTCTGTGTTGCAAAATAGGTTTTATTCATGCACAGACTGCAATATTAAAGTGGGACAGAGATTCAGCTTGCATTGCTTGAAACAAGTTTGTTCTGCACTGAAACTCCGTTTTCTGACATTTCAGGCTCTAACTTCAAAAATCATGCAAAACACTTCTAACACCTTCAGATATGTTTCTCTGTGTTGCAAAATAGGTTTTATTCATGCACAGACTGATATTTTAAAGTGGGACCAAGATTCAGCTTGCATTGCTGGAACCAAGTTTGTTCTGCGCTGAAACACTGTTTTCTGACATTTCAGGCTGTAACTTCAAAAATCATGCAAAACACTTCTAACACCTTCAGATATGTTTCTCTGTGTTGCAAAATAGGTTTTATTCATGCACAGACTGATATTTTAAAGTGGGACCAAGATTCAGCTTGCATTGCTGGAATCAAGTTTGTTCTGCGCTGAAACGCTGTTTTCTGACATTTCAGGCTCTAACTTCAAAAATCATGCAAAACACTTCTAACACCTTTAGATATGTTTCTCTGTGTTGCAAAATAGGTTTTATTCATGCACAGACTGATATTTTAAAGTGGGACCAAGATTCAGATTGCATTGCTGGAACCAAGTTTGTTCTGCGCTGAAACGCTGTTTTCTGACACTTCAGGCTCTAACTTCAAAAATCATGCAAAACACTTCTAACACCTTCAGATATGTTTCTCTGTGTTGCAAAATTGGTTTTATTCATGCACAGACTGACATTTTAAAGTGGGACCAAGATTCAGCTTGCATTGCTGGAACCAAGTTTGTTCTGCGCTGAAACGCTGTTTTCTGACACTTCAGGCTCTAACTTCAAAAATCATGCAAAACACTTCTAACACCTTCAGATATGTTTCTCTGTGTTGCAAAATAGGTTTTATTCATGCACAGACTGATATTTTAAAGTGGGACCAAGATTCAGCTTGCATTGCTGGAAACAAGTTTGTTCTGCGCTGAAAAGCTGTTTTCTGACATTTCAGGCTCTAACTTCAAAAATCATGCAAAACACTTCTAACACCTTCAGATATGTTTCTCTGTGTTGCAAAATAGGTTTTATTCATGCACAGACTGATATTTTAAAGTGGGACCAAGATTCAGCTTGCATTGCTGGAAACAATTTTGTTCTGCGCTGAAACGCTGTTTTCTGACATTTCAGGCTCTAACTTCAAAAATCATGCAAAACACTTCTAACACCTTCAGATATGTTTCTCTGTGTTGCAAATTAGGTTTTATTCATGCACAGACTGCAATATTAAAGTGGGACAGAGATTCAGCTTGCATTGCTTGAAACAAGTTTGTTCTGCACTGAAACGCTGTTTCCTGACATTTCAGGCTCTAACTTCAAAAATCATGCAAAACACTTCTAACACCTTCAGATATGTTTCTCTGTGTTGCAAAATAGGTTTTATTCATGCACAGACTGATATTTTAAAGTGGGACCAAGATTCAGCTTGCATTGCTGGAACCAAGTTTGTTCTGCGCTGAAACACTGTTTTCTGACATTTCAGGCTGTAACTTCAAAAATCATGCAAAACACTTCTAACACCTTCAGATATGTTTCTCTGTGTTGCAAAATAGGTTTTATTCATGCACAGACTGATATTTTAAAGTGGGACCAAGATTCAGCTTGCATTGCTGGAATCAAGTTTGTTCTGCGCTGAAACGCTGTTTTCTGACATTTCAGGCTCTAACTTCAAAAATCATGCAAAACACTTCTAACACCTTTAGATATGTTTCTCTGTGTTGCAAAATAGGTTTTATTCATGCACAGACTGATATTTTAAAGTGGGACCAAGATTCAGCTTGCATTGCTGGAACCAAGTTTGTTCTGCGCTGAAACGCTGTTTTCTGACACTTCAGGCTCTAACTTCAAAAATCATGCAAAACACTTCTAACACCTTCAGATATGTTTCTCTGTGTTGCAAAATAGGTTTTATTCATGCACAGACTGACATTTTAAAGTGGGACCAAGATTCAGCTTGCATTGCTGGAACCAAGTTTGTTCTGCGCTGAAACGCTGTTTTCTGACACTTCAGGCTCTAACTTCAAAAATCATGCAAAACACTTCTAACACCTTCAGATATGTTTCTCTGTGTTGCAAAATAGGTTTTATTCATGCACAGACTGATATTTTAAAGTGGGACCAAGATTCAGCTTGCATTGCTGGAAACAAGTTTGTTCTGCGCTGAAACGCTGTTTTCTGACATTTCAGGCTCTAACTTCAAAAATCATGCAAAACACTTCTAACACCTTCAGATATGTTTCTCTGTGTTGCAAAATAGGTTTTATTCATGCACAGACTGATATTTTAAAGTGGGACCAAGATTCAGCTTGCATTGCTGGAAACAAGTTTGTTCTGCGCTGAAACGCTGTTTTCTGACATTTCAGGGTCTAACTTCAAAAATCATGCAAAACACTTCTAACACCTTCAGATATGTTTCTCTGTGTTGCAAAATAGGTTTTATTCATGCACAGACTGCAATATTAAAGTGGGACAGAGATTCAGCTTGCATTGCTTGAAACAAGTTTGTTCTGCACTGAAACGCTGTTTCCTGACATTTCAGGCTCTAACTTCAAAAATCATGCAAAACACTTCTAACATCTTCAGATATGTTTCTCTGTGTTGCAAAATAGGTTTTATTCATGCACAGACTGATATTTTAAAGTGGGACCAAGATTCAGCTTGCATTGCTGGAACCAAGTTTGTTTTGCGCTGAAACGCTGTTTTCTGACATTTCAGGCTCTAACTTCAAAAATCATGCAAAACACTTCTAACACCTTCAGATATGTTTCTCTGTGTTGCAAAATAGGTTTTATTCATGCACAGACTGATATTTTAAAGTGGGACCAAGATTCAGCTTGCATTGCTGGAAACAAGTTTGTTCTGCGCTGAAACGCTGTTTTCTGACATTTCAGGGTCTAACTTAAAAAATCATGCAAAACACTTCTAACACCTTCAGATATGTTTCTCTGTGTTGCAAAATAGGTTTTATTCATGCACAGACTGCAATATTAAAGTGGGACAGAGATTCAGCTTGCATTGCTTGAAACAAGTTTGTTCTGCACTGAAACGCTGTTTTCTGACATTTCAGGCTCTAACTTCAAAAATCATGCAAAACACTTCTAACACCTTCAGATATGTTTCTCTGTGTTGCAAAATAGGTTTTATTCATGCACAGACTGATATTTTAAAGTGGGACCAAGATTCAGCTTGCATTGCTGGAACCAAGTTTGTTCTGCGCTGAAACACTGTTTTCTGACATTTCAGGCTGTAACTTCAAAAATCATGCAAAACACTTCTAACACCTTCAGATATGTTTCTCTGTGTTGCAAAATAGGTTTTATTCATGCACAGACTGATATTTTAAAGTGGGACCAAGATTCAGCTTGCATTGCTGGAATCAAGTTTGTTCTGCGCTGAAACGCTGTTTTCTGACATTTCAGGCTCTAACTTCAAAAATCATGCAAAACACTTCTAACACCTTTAGATATGTTTCTCTGTGTTGCAAAATAGGTTTTATTCATGCACAGACTGATATTTTAAAGTGGGACCAAGATTCAGCTTGCATTGCTGGAACCAAGTTTGTTCTGCGCTGAAACGCTGTTTTCTGACACTTCAGGCTCTAACTTCAAAAATCATGCAAAACACTTCTAACACCTTCAGATATGTTTCTCTGTGTTGCAAAATAGGTTTTATTCATGCACAGACTGATATTTTAAAGTGGGACCAAGATTCAGCTTGCATTGCTGGAACCAAGTTTGTTCTGCGCTGAAACGCTGTTTTCTGACACTTCAGGCTCTAACTTCAAAAATCATGCAAAACACTTCTAACACCTTCAGATATGTTTCTCTGTGTTGCAAAATAGGTTTTATTCATGCACAGACTGATATTTTAAAGTGGGACCAAGATTCAGCTTGCATTGCTGGAAACAAGTTTGTTCTGCGCTGAAAAGCTGTTTTCTGACATTTCAGGCTCTAACTTCAAAAATCATGCAAAACACTTCTAACACCTTCAGATATGTTTCTCTGTGTTGCAAAATAGGTTTTATTCATGCACAGACTGATATTTTAAAGTGGGACCAAGATTCAGCTTGCATTGCTGGAAACAAGTTTGTTCTGCGCTGAAACGCTGTTTTCTGACATTTCAGGCTCTAACTTCAAAAATCATGCAAAACACTTCTAACACCTTCAGATATGTTTCTCTGTGTTGCAAATTAGGTTTTATTCATGCACAGACTGCAATATTAAAGTGGGACAGAGATTCAGCTTGCATTGCTTGAAACAAGTTTGTTCTGCACTGAAACGCTGTTTCCTGACATTTCAGGCTCTAACTTCAAAAATCATGCAAAACACTTCTAACACCTTTAGATATGTTTCTCTGTGTTGCAAAATAGGTTTTATTCATGCACAGACTGATATTTTAAAGTGGGACCAAGATTCAGCTTGCATTGCTGGAACCAAGTTTGTTCTGCGCTGAAACGCTGTTTTCTGACACTTCAGGCTCTAACTTCAAAAATCATGCAAAACACTTCTAACACCTTCAGATATGTTTCTCTGTGTTGCAAAATAGGTTTTATTCATGCACAGACTGATATTTTAAAGTGGGACCAAGATTCAGCTTGCATTGCTGGAATCAAGTTTGTTCTGCGCTGAAACGCTGTTTTCTGACATTTCAGGCTCTAACTTCAAAAATCATGCAAAACACTTCTAACACCTTTAGATATGTTTCTCTGTGTTGCAAAATAGGTTTTATTCATGCACAGACTGATATTTTAAAGTGGGACCAAGATTCAGCTTGCATTGCTGGAACCAAGTTTGTTCTGCGCTGAAACGCTGTTTTCTGACACTTCAGGCTCTAACTTCAAAAATCATGCAAAACACTTCTAACACCTTCAGATATGTTTCTCTGTGTTGCAAAATAGGTTTTATTCATGCACAGACTGACATTTTAAAGTGGGACCAAGATTCAGCTTGCATTGCTGGAACCAAGTTTGTTCTGCACTGAAACGCTGTTTTCTGACACTTCAGGCTCTAACTTCAAAAATCATGCAAAACACTTCTAACACCTTCAGATATGTTTCTCTGTGTTGCAAAATAGGTTTTATTCATGCACAGACTGATATTTTAAAGTGGGACCAAGATTCAGCTTGCATTGCTGGAAACAAGTTTGTTCTGCGCTGAAAAGCTGTTTTCTGACATTTCAGGCTCTAACTTCAAAAATCATGCAAAACACTTCTAACACCTTCAGACATGTTTCTCTGTGTTGCAAAATAGGTTTTATTCATGCACAGACTGATATTTTAAAGTGGGACCAAGATTCAGCTTGCATTGCTGGAAACAAGTTTGTTCTGCACTGAAACGCTGTTTCCTGACATTTCAGGCTCTAACTTCAAAAATCATGCAAAACACTTCTAACACCTTCAGATATGTTTCTCTGTGTTGCAAAATAGGTTTTATTCATGCACAGACTGATATTTTAAAGTGGGACCAAGATTCAGCTTGCATTGCTGGAACCAAGTTTGTTCTGCGCTGAAACGCTGTTTTCTGACACTTCAGGCTCTAACTTCAAAAATCATGCAAAACACTTCTAACACCTTCAGATATGTTTCTCTGTGTTGCAAAATAGGTTTTATTCATGCACAGACTGCAATATTAAAGTGGGACAGAGATTCAGCTTGCATTGCTTGAAACAAGTTTGTTCTGCACTGAAACGCTGTTTCCTGACATTTCAGGCTCTAACTTCAAAAATCATGCAAAACACTTCTAACACCTTCAGATATGTTTCTCTGTGTTGCAAAATAGGTTTTATTCATGCACAGACAGATATTTTAAAGTGGGACCAAGATTCAGCTTGCATTGCTGGAAACAAATTTGTTCTGCGCTGAAACGCTGTTTTCTGACATTTCAGGCTCTAACTTCAAAAATCATGCAAAACACTTCTAACACCTTCAGATATGTTTCTCTGTGTTGCAAAATAGGTTTTATTCATGCACAGACTGATATTTTAAAGTGGGACCAAGATTCAGCTTGCATTGCTGGAACCAAGTTTGTTCTGCGCTGAAACGCTGTTTTCTGACATTTCAGGCTCTAACTTCAAAAATCATGCAAAACACTTCTAACACCTTCAGATATGTTTCTCTGTGTTGCAAATTAGGTTTTATTCATGCACAGACTGCAATATTAAAGTGGGACAGAGATTCAGCTTGCATTGCTTGAAACAAGTTTGTTCTGCACTGAAACGCTGTTTCCTGACATTTCAGGCTCTAACTTCAAAAATCATGCAAAACACTTCTAACACCTTCAGATATGTTTCTCTGTGTTGCAAAATAGCTTTTATTCATGCACAGACTGATATTTTAAAGTGGGACCAAGATTCAGCTTGCATTGCTGGAACCAAGTTTGTTCTGCGCTGAAACACTGTTTTCTGACATTTCAGGCTGTAACTTCAAAAATCATGCAAAACACTTCTAACACCTTCAGATATGTTTCTCTGTGTTGCAAAATAGGTTTTATTCATGCACAGACTGATATTTTAAAGTGGGACCAAGATTCAGCTTGCATTGCTGGAATCAAGTTTGTTCTGCGCTGAAACGCTGTTTTCTGACATTTCAGGCTCTAACTTCAAAAATCATGCAAAACACTTCTAACACCTTTAGATATGTTTCTCTGTGTTGCAAAATAGGTTTTATTCATGCACAGACTGATATTTTAAAGTGGGACCAAGATTCAGCTTGCATTGCTGGAACCAAGTTTGTTCTGCGCTGAAACGCTGTTTTCTGACACTTCAGGCTCTAACTTCAAAAATCATGCAAAACACTTCTAACACCTTCAGATATGTTTCTCTGTGTTGCAAAATTGGTTTTATTCATGCACAGACTGACATTTTAAAGTGGGACCAAGATTCAGCTTGCATTGCTGGAACCAAGTTTGTTCTGCGCTGAAACGCTGTTTTCTGACACTTCAGGCTCTAACTTCAAAAATCATGCAAAACACTTCTAACACCTTCAGATATGTTTCTCTGTGTTGCAAAATAGGTTTTATTCATGCACAGACTGATATTTTAAAGTGGGACCAAGATTCAGCTTGCATTGCTGGAAACAAGTTTGTTCTGCGCTGAAAAGCTGTTTTCTGACATTTCAGGCTCTAACTTCAAAAATCATGCAAAACACTTCTAACACCTTCAGATATGTTTCTCTGTGTTGCAAAATAGGTTTTATTCATGCACAGACTGATATTTTAAAGTGGGACCAAGATTCAGCTTGCATTGCTGGAAACAAGTTTGTTCTGCGCTGAAACGCTGTTTTCTGACATTTCAGGCTCTAACTTCAAAAATCATGCAAAACACTTCTAACACCTTCAGATATGTTTCTCTGTGTTGCAAATTAGGTTTTATTCATGCACAGACTGCAATATTAAAGTGGGACAGAGATTCAGCTTGCATTGCTTGAAACAAGTTTGTTCTGCACTGAAACGCTGTTTCCTGACATTTCAGGCTCTAACTTCAAAAATCATGCAAAACACTTCTAACACCTTCAGATATGTTTCTCTGTGTTGCAAAATAGGTTTTATTCATGCACAGACTGATATTTTAAAGTGGGACCAAGATTCAGCTTGCATTGCTGGAACCAAGTTTGTTCTGCGCTGAAACACTGTTTTCTGACATTTCAGGCTGTAACTTCAAAAATCATGCAAAACACTTCTAACACCTTCAGATATGTTTCTCTGTGTTGCAAAATAGGTTTTATTCATGCACAGACTGATATTTTAAAGTGGGACCAAGATTCAGCTTGCATTGCTGGAATCAAGTTTGTTCTGCGCTGAAACGCTGTTTTCTGACATTTCAGGCTCTAACTTCAAAAATCATGCAAAACACTTCTAACACCTTTAGATATGTTTCTCTGTGTTGCAAAATAGGTTTTATTCATGCACAGACTGATATTTTAAAGTGGGACCAAGATTCAGCTTGCATTGCTGGAACCAAGTTTGTTCTGCGCTGAAACGCTGTTTTCTGACACTTCAGGCTCTAACTTCAAAAATCATGCAAAACACTTCTAACACCTTCAGATATGTTTCTCTGTGTTGCAAAATAGGTTTTATTCATGCACAGACTGACATTTTAAAGTGGGACCAAGATTCAGCTTGCATTGCTGGAACCAAGTTTGTTCTGCGCTGAAACGCTGTTTTCTGACACTTCAGGCTCTAACTTCAAAAATCATGCAAAACACTTCTAACACCTTCAGATATGTTTCTCTGTGTTGCAAAATAGGTTTTATTCATGCACAGACTGATATTTTAAAGTGGGACCAAGATTCAGCTTGCATTGCTGGAAACAAGTTTGTTCTGCGCTGAAAAGCTGTTTTCTGACATTTCAGGCTCTAACTTCAAAAATCATGCAAAACACTTCTAACACCTTCAGATATGTTTCTCTGTGTTGCAAAATAGGTTTTATTCATGCACAGACTGATATTTTAAAGTGGGACCAAGATTCAGCTTGCATTGCTGGAAACAAGTTTGTTCTGCGCTGAAACGCTGTTTTCTGACATTTCAGGCTCTAACTTCAAAAATCATGCAAAACACTTCTAACACCTTCAGATATGTTTCTCTGTGTTGCAAATTAGGTTTTATTCATGCACAGACTGCAATATTAAAGTGGGACAGAGATTCAGCTTGCATTGCTTGAAACAAGTTTGTTCTGCACTGAAACGCTGTTTCCTGACATTTCAGGCTCTAACTTCAAAAATCATGCAAAACACTTCTAACACCTTTAGATATGTTTCTCTGTGTTGCAAAATAGGTTTTATTCATGCACAGACTGATATTTTAAAGTGGGACCAAGATTCAGCTTGCATTGCTGGAACCAAGTTTGTTCTGCGCTGAAACGCTGTTTTCTGACACTTCAGGCTCTAACTTCAAAAATCATGCAAAACACTTCTAACACCTTCAGATATGTTTCTCTGTGTTGCAAAATAGGTTTTATTCATGCACAGACTGATATTTTAAAGTGGGACCAAGATTCAGCTTGCATTGCTGGAATTAAGTTTGTTCTGCGCTGAAACGCTGTTTTCTGACATTTCAGGCTCTAACTTCAAAAATCATGCAAAACACTTCTAACACCTTTAGATATGTTTCTCTGTGTTGCAAAATAGGTTTTATTCATGCACAGACTGATATTTTAAAGTGGGACCAAGATTCAGCTTGCATTGCTGGAACCAAGTTTGTTCTGCGCTGAAACGCTGTTTTCTGACACTTCAGGCTCTAACTTCAAAAATCATGCAAAACACTTCTAACACCTTCAGATATGTTTCTCTGTGTTGCAAAATAGGTTTTATTCATGCACAGACTGACATTTTAAAGTGGGACCAAGATTCAGCTTGCATTGCTGGAACCAAGTTTGTTCTGCACTGAAACGCTGTTTTCTGACACTTCAGGCTCTAACTTCAAAAATCATGCAAAACACTTCTAACACCTTCAGATATGTTTCTCTGTGTTGCAAAATAGGTTTTATTCATGCACAGACTGATATTTTAAAGTGGGACCAAGATTCAGCTTGCATTGCTGGAAACAAGTTTGTTCTGCGCTGAAAAGCTGTTTTCTGACATTTCAGGCTCTAACTTCAAAAATCATGCAAAACACTTCTAACACCTTCAGACATGTTTCTCTGTGTTGCAAAATAGGTTTTATTCATGCACAGACTGATATTTTAAAGTGGGACCAAGATTCAGCTTGCATTGCTGGAAACAAGTTTGTTCTGCGCTGAAACGCTGTTTTCTGACATTTCAGACTCTAACTTCAAAAATCATGCAAAACACTTCTAACACCTTCAGATATGTTTCTCTGTGTTGCAAATTAGGTTTTATTCATGCACAGACTGCAATATTAAAGTGGGACAGAGATTCAGCTTGCATTGCTTGAAACAAGTTTGTTCTGCACTGAAACGCTGTTTCCTGACATTTCAGGCTCTAACTTCAAAAATCATGCAAAACACTTCTAACACCTTCAGATATGTTTCTCTGTGTTGCAAAATAGGTTTTATTCATGCACAGACTGATATTTTAAAGTGGGACCAAGATTCAGCTTGCATTGCTGGAACCAAGTTTGTTCTGCGCTGAAACACTGTTTTCTGACATTTCAGGCTGTAACTTCAAAAATCATGCAAAACACTTCTAACACCTTCAGATATGTTTCTCTGTGTTGCAAAATAGGTTTTATTCATGCACAGACTGATATTTTAAAGTGGGACCAAGATTCAGCTTGCATTGCTGGAATCAAGTTTGTTCTGCGCTGAAACGCTCTTTTCTGACATTTCAGGCTCTAACTTCAAAAATCATGCAAAACACTTCTAACACCTTTAGATATGTTTCTCTGTGTTGCAAAATAGGTTTTATTCATGCACAGACTGATATTTTAAAGTGGGACCAAGATTCAGCTTGCATTGCTGGAACCAAGTTTGTTCTGCGCTGAAACGCTGTTTTCTGACACTTCAGGCTCTAACTTCAAAAATCATGCAAAACACTTCTAACACCTTCAGATATGTTTCTCTGTGTTGCAAAATAGGTTTTATTCATGCACAGACTGACATTTTAAAGTGGGACCAAGATTCAGCTTGCATTGCTGGAAACAAGTTTGTTCTGCGCTGAAAAGCTGTTTTCTGACATTTCAGGCTCTAACTTCAAAAATCATGCAAAACACTTCTAACACCTTCAGACATGTTTCTCTGTGTTGCAAAATAGGTTTTATTCATGCACAGACTGATATTTTAAAGTGGGACCAAGATTCAGCTTGCATTGCTGGAAACAAGTTTGTTCTGCGCTGAAACGCTGTTTTCTGACATTTCAGGCTCTAACTTCAAAAATCATGCAAAACACTTCTAACACCTTCAGATATGTTTCTCTGTGTTGCAAATTAGGTTTTATTCATGCACAGACTGCAATATTAAAGTGGGACAGAGATTCAGCTTGCATTGCTTGAAACAAGTTTGTTCTGCACTGAAACGCTGTTTCCTGACATTTCAGGCTCTAACTTCAAAAATCATGCAAAACACTTCTAACACCTTCAGATATGTTTCTCTGTGTTGCAAAATAGGTTTTATTCATGCACAGACTGATATTTTAAAGTGGGACCAAGATTCAGCTTGCATTGCTGGAACCAAGTTTGTTCTGCGCTGAAACGCTGTTTTCTGACACTTCAGGCTCTAACTTCAAAAATCATGCAAAACACTTCTAACACCTTCAGATATGTTTCTCTGTGTTGCAAAATAGGTTTTATTCATGCACAGACTGCAATATTAAAGTGGGACAGAGATTCAGCTTGCATTGCTTGAAACAAGTTTGTTCTGCACTGAAACGCTGTTTCCTGACATTTCAGGCTCTAACTTCAAAAATCATGCAAAACACTTCTAACACCTTCAGATATGTTTCTCTGTGTTGCAAAATAGGTTTTATTCATGCACAGACAGATATTTTAAAGTGGGACCAAGATTCAGCTTGCATTGCTGGAAACAAGTTTGTTCTGCGCTGAAACGCTGTTTTCTGACATTTCAGGCTCTAACTTCAAAAATCATGCAAAACACTTCTAACACCTTCAGATATGTTTCTCTGTGTTGCAAGATAGGTTTTATTCATGCACAGACTGATATTTTAAAGTGGGACCAAGATTCAGCTTGCATTGCTGGAAACAAGTTTGTTCTGCGCTGAAACGCTGTTTTCTGACATTTCAGGGTCTAACTTCAAAAATCATGCAAAACACTTCTAACACCTTCAGATATGTTTCTCTGTGTTGCAAAATAGGTTTTATTCATGCACAGACTGCAATATTAAAGTGGGACAGAGATTCAGCTTGCATTGCTTGAAACAAGTTTGTTCTGCACTGAAACGCTGTTTCCTGACATTTCAGGCTCTAACTTCAAAAATCATGCAAAACACTTCTAACATCTTCAGATATGTTTCTCTGTGTTGCAAAATAGGTTTTATTCATGCACAGACTGATATTTTAAAGTGGGACCAAGATTCAGCTTGCATTGCTGGAACCAAGTTTGTTTTGCGCTGAAACGCTGTTTTCTGACATTTCAGGCTCTAACTTCAAAAATCATGCAAAACACTTCTAACACCTTCAGATATGTTTCTCTGTGTTGCAAAATAGGTTTTATTCATGCACAGACTGATATTTTAAAGTGGGACCAAGATTCAGCTTGCATTGCTGGAACCAAGTTTGTTCTGCGCTGAAACGCTGTTTTCTGACATTTCAGGGTCTAACTTAAAAAATCATGCAAAACACTTCTAACACCTTCAGATATGTTTCTCTGTGTTGCAAAATAGGTTTTATTCATGCACAGACTGCAATATTAAAGTGGGACAGAGATTCAGCTTGCATTGCTTGAAACAAGTTTGTTCTGCACTGAAACGCTGTTTTCTGACATTTCAGGCTCTAACTTCAAAAATCATGCAAAACACTTCTAACACCTTCAGATATGTTTCTCTGTGTTGCAAAATAGGTTTTATTCATGCACAGACTGATATTTTAAAGTGGGACCAAGATTCAGCTTGCATTGCTGGAACCAAGTTTGTTCTGCGCTGAAACACTGTTTTCTGACATTTCAGGCTGTAACTTCAAAAATCATGCAAAACACTTCTAACACCTTCAGATATGTTTCTCTGTGTTGCAAAATAGGTTTTATTCATGCACAGACTGATATTTTAAAGTGGGACCAAGATTCAGCTTGCATTGCTGGAATCAAGTTTGTTCTGCGCTGAAACGCTGTTTTCTGACATTTCAGGCTCTAACTTCAAAAATCATGCAAAACACTTCTAACACCTTCAGATATGTTTCTCTGTGTTGCAAAATAGGTTTTATTCATGCACAGACTGCAATATTAAAGTGGGACAGAGATTCAGCTTGCATTGCTTGAAACAAGTTTGTTCTGCACTGAAACGCTGTTTCCTGACATTTCAGGCTCTAACTTCAAAAATCATGCAAAACACTTCTAACATCTTCAGATATGTTTCTCTGTGTTGCAAAATAGGTTTTATTCATGCACAGACTGATATTTTAAAGTGGGACCAAGATTCAGCTTGCATTGCTGGAACCAAGTTTGTTTTGCGCTGAAACGCTGTTTTCTGACATTTCAGGCTCTAACTTCAAAAATCATGCAAAACACTTCTAACACCTTCAGATATGTTTCTCTGTGTTGCAAAATAGGTTTTATTCATGCACAGACTGATATTTTAAAGTGGGACCAAGATTCAGCTTGCATTGCTGGAAACAAGTTTGTTCTGCGCTGAAACGCTGTTTTCTGACATTTCAGGGTCTAACTTAAAAAATCATGCAAAACACTTCTAACACCTTCAGATATGTTTCTCTTTGTTGCAAAATAGGTTTTATTCATGCACAGACTGCAATATTAAAGTGGGACAGAGATTCAGCTTGCATTGCTTGAAACAAGTTTGTTCTGCACTGAAACGCTGTTTTCTGACATTTCAGGCTCTAACTTCAAAAATCATGCAAAACACTTCTAACACCTTCAGATATGTTTCTCTGTGTTGCAAAATAGGTTTTATTCATGCACAGACTGATATTTTAAAGTGGGACCAAGATTCAGCTTGCATTGCTGGAACCAAGTTTGTTCTGCGCTGAAACACTGTTTTCTGACATTTCAGGCTGTAACTTCAAAAATCATGCAAAACACTTCTAACACCTTCAGATATGTTTCTCTGTGTTGCAAAATAGGTTTTATTCATGCACAGACTGATATTTTAAAGTGGGACCAAGATTCAGCTTGCATTGCTGGAATCAAGTTTGTTCTGCGCTGAAACGCTGTTTTCTGACATTTCAGGCTCTAACTTCAAAAATCATGCAAAACACTTCTAACACCTTTAGATATGTTTCTCTGTGTTGCAAAATAGGTTTTATTCATGCACAGACTGATATTTTAAAGTGGGACCAAGATTCAGCTTGCATTGCTGGAACCAAGTTTGTTCTGCGCTGAAACGCTGTTTTCTGACACTTCAGGCTCTAACTTCAAAAATCATGCAAAACACTTCTAACACCTTCAGATATGTTTCTCTGTGTTGCAAAATTGGTTTTATTCATGCACAGACTGACATTTTAAAGTGGGACCAAGATTCAGCTTGCATTGCTGGAACCAAGTTTGTTCTGCGCTGAAACGCTGTTTTCTGACACTTCAGGCTCTAACTTCAAAAATCATGCAAAACACTTCTAACACCTTCAGATATGTTTCTCTGTGTTGCAAAATAGGTTTTATTCATGCACAGACTGATATTTTAAAGTGGGACCAAGATTCAGCTTGCATTGCTGGAACCAAGTTTGTTCTGCGCTGAAACGCTGTTTTCTGACATTTCAGGCTCTAACTTCAAAAATCATGCAAAACACTTCTAACACCTTCAGATATGTTTCTCTGTGTTGCAAATTAGGTTTTATTCATGCACAGACTGCAATATTAAAGTGGGACAGAGATTCAGCTTGCATTGCTTGAAACAAGTTTGTTCTGCACTGAAACGCTGTTTCCTGACATTTCAGGCTCTAACTTCAAAAATCATGCAAAACACTTCTAACACCTTCAGATATGTTTCTCTGTGTTGCAAAATAGGTTTTATTCATGCACAGACTGATATTTTAAAGTGGGACCAAGATTCAGCTTGCATTGCTGGAACCAAGTTTGTTCTGCGCTGAAACACTGTTTTCTGACATTTCAGGCTGTAACTTCAAAAATCATGCAAAACACTTCTAACACCTTCAGATATGTTTCTCTGTGTTGCAAAATAGGTTTTATTCATGCACAGACTGATATTTTAAAGTGGGACCAAGATTCAGCTTGCATTGCTGGAATCAAGTTTGTTCTGCGCTGAAACGCTCTTTTCTGACATTTCAGGCTCTAACTTCAAAAATCATGCAAAACACTTCTAACACCTTTAGATATGTTTCTCTGTGTTGCAAAATAGGTTTTATTCATGCACAGACTGATATTTTAAAGTGGGACCAAGATTCAGCTTGCATTGCTGGAACCAAGTTTGTTCTGCGCTGAAACGCTGTTTTCTGACACTTCAGGCTCTAACTTCAAAAATCATGCAAAACACTTCTAACACCTTCAGATATGTTTCTCTGTGTTGCAAAATAGGTTTTATTCATGCACAGACTGACATTTTAAAGTGGGACCAAGATTCAGCTTGCATTGCTGGAAACAAGTTTGTTCTGCGCTGAAAAGCTGTTTTCTGACATTTCAGGCTCTAACTTCAAAAATCATGCAAAACACTTCTAACACCTTCAGACATGTTTCTCTGTGTTGCAAAATAGGTTTTATTCATGCACAGACTGATATTTTAAAGTGGGACCAAGATTCAGCTTGCATTGCTGGAAACAAGTTTGTTCTGCGCTGAAACGCTGTTTTCTGACATTTCAGGCTCTAACTTCAAAAATCATGCAAAACACGTCTAACACCTTCAGATATGTTTCTCTGTGTTGCAAATTAGGTTTTATTCATGCACAGACTGCAATATTAAAGTGGGACAGAGATTCAGCTTGCATTGCTTGAAACAAGTTTGTTCTGCACTGAAACGCTGTTTCCTGACATTTCAGGCTCTAACTTCAAAAATCATGCAAAACACTTCTAACACCTTCAGATATGTTTCTCTGTGTTGCAAAATAGGTTTTATTCATGCACAGACTGATATTTTAAAGTGGGACCAAGATTCAGCTTGCATTGCTGGAACCAAGTTTGTTCTGCGCTGAAACGCTGTTTTCTGACACTTCAGGCTCTAACTTCAAAAATCATGCAAAACACTTCTAACACCTTCAGATATGTTTCTCTGTGTTGCAAAATAGGTTTTATTCATGCACAGACTGACATTTTAAAGTGGGACCAAGATTCAGCTTGCATTGCTGGAACCAAGTTTGTTCTGCACTGAAACGCTGTTTTCTGACACTTCAGGCTCTAACTTCAAAAATCATGCAAAACACTTCTAACACCTTCAGATATGTTTCTCTGTGTTGCAAAATAGGTTTTATTCATGCACAGACTGATATTTTAAAGTGGGACCAAGATTCAGCTTGCATTGCTGGAAACAAGTTTGTTCTGCGCTGAAAAGCTGTTTTCTGACATTTCAGGCTCTAACTTCAAAAATCATGCAAAACACTTCTAACACCTTCAGACATGTTTCTCTGTGTTGCAAAATAGGTTTTATTCATGCACAGACTGATATTTTAAAGTGGGACCAAGATTCAGCTTGCATTGCTGGAAACAAGTTTGTTCTGCGCTGAAACGCTGTTTTCTGACATTTCAGACTCTAACTTCAAAAATCATGCAAAACACTTCTAACACCTTCAGATATGTTTCTCTGTGTTGCAAATTAGGTTTTATTCATGCACAGACTGCAATATTAAAGTGGGACAGAGATTCAGCTTGCATTGCTTGAAACAAGTTTGTTCTGCACTGAAACGCTGTTTCCTGACATTTCAGGCTCTAACTTCAAAAATCATGCAAAACACTTCTAACACCTTCAGATATGTTTCTCTGTGTTGCAAAATAGGTTTTATTCATGCACAGACTGATATTTTAAAGTGGGACCAAGATTCAGCTTGCATTGCTGGAACCAAGTTTGTTCTGCGCTGAAATGCTGTTTTCTGACACTTCAGGCTCTAACTTCAAAAATCATGCAAAACACTTCTAACACCTTCAGATATGTTTCTCTGTGTTGCAAAATAGGTTTTATTCATGCACAGACTGCAATATTAAAGTGGGACAGAGATTCAGCTTGCATTGCTTGAAACAAGTTTGTTCTGCACTGAAACGCTGTTTCCTGACATTTCAGGCTCTAACTTCAAAAATCATGCAAAACACTTCTAACACCTTCAGATATGTTTCTCTGTGTTGCAAAATAGGTTTTATTCATGCACAGACAGATATTTTAAAGTGGGACCAAGATTCAGCTTGCATTGCTGGAAACAAATTTGTTCTGCGCTGAAACGCTGTTTTCTGACATTTCAGGCTCTAACTTCAAAAATCATGCAAAACACTTCTAACACCTTCAGATATGTTTCTCTGTGTTGCAAAATAGGTTTTATTCATGCACAGACTGATATTTTAAAGTGGGACCAAGATTCAGCTTGCATTGCTGGAACCAAGTTTGTTCTGCGCTGAAACGCTGTTTTCTGACATTTCAGGCTCTAACTTCAAAAATCATGCAAAACACTTCTAACACCTTCAGATATGTTTCTCTGTGTTGCAAATTAGGTTTTATTCATGCACAGACTGCAATATTAAAGTGGGACAGAGATTCAGCTTGCATTGCTTGAAACAAGTTTGTTCTGCACTGAAACGCTGTTTCCTGACATTTCAGGCTCTAACTTCAAAAATCATGCAAAACACTTCTAACACCTTCAGATATGTTTCTCTGTGTTGCAAAATAGGTTTTATTCATGCACAGACTGATATTTTAAAGTGGGACCAAGATTCAGCTTGCATTGCTGGAACCAAGTTTGTTCTGCGCTGAAACACTGTTTTCTGACATTTCAGGCTGTAACTTCAAAAATCATGCAAAACACTTCTAACACCTTCAGATATGTTTCTCTGTGTTGCAAAATAGGTTTTATTCATGCACAGACTGATATTTTAAAGTGGGACCAAGATTCAGCTTGCATTGCTGGAATCAAGTTTGTTCTGCGCTGAAACGCTCTTTTCTGACATTTCAGGCTCTAACTTCAAAAATCATGCAAAACACTTCTAACACCTTTAGATATGTTTCTCTGTGTTGCAAAATAGGTTTTATTCATGCACAGACTGATATTTTAAAGTGGGACCAAGATTCAGCTTGCATTGCTGGAACCAAGTTTGTTCTGCGCTGAAACGCTGTTTTCTGACACTTCAGGCTCTAACTTCAAAAATCATGCAAAACACTTCTAACACCTTCAGATATGTTTCTCTGTGTTGCAAAATAGGTTTTATTCATGCACAGACTGACATTTTAAAGTGGGACCAAGATTCAGCTTGCATTGCTGGAAACAAGTTTGTTCTGCGCTGAAAAGCTGTTTTCTGACATTTCAGGCTCTAACTTCAAAAATCATGCAAAACACTTCTAACACCTTCAGACATGTTTCTCTGTGTTGCAAAATAGGTTTTATTCATGCACAGACTGATATTTTAAAGTGGGACCAAGATTCAGCTTGCATTGCTGGAAACAAGTTTGTTCTGCGCTGAAACGCTGTTTTCTGACATTTCAGGCTCTAACTTCAAAAATCATGCAAAACACTTCTAACACCTTCAGATATGTTTCTCTGTGTTGCAAATTAGGTTTTATTCATGCACAGACTGCAATATTAAAGTGGGACAGAGATTCAGCTTGCATTGCTTGAAACAAGTTTGTTCTGCACTGAAACGCTGTTTCCTGACATTTCAGGCTCTAACTTCAAAAATCATGCAAAACACTTCTAACACCTTCAGATATGTTTCTCTGTGTTGCAAAATAGGTTTTATTCATGCACAGACTGATATTTTAAAGTGGGACCAAGATTCAGCTTGCATTGCTGGAACCAAGTTTGTTCTGCGCTGAAACGCTGTTTTCTGACACTTCAGGCTCTAACTTCAAAAATCATGCAAAACACTTCTAACACCTTCAGATATGTTTCTCTGTGTTGCAAAATAGGTTTTATTCATGCACAGACTGCAATATTAAAGTGGGACAGAGATTCAGCTTGCATTGCTTGAAACAAGTTTGTTCTGCACTGAAACGCTGTTTCCTGACATTTCAGGCTCTAACTTCAAAAATCATGCAAAACACTTCTAACACCTTCAGATATGTTTCTCTGTGTTGCAAAATAGGTTTTATTCATGCACAGACAGATATTTTAAAGTGGGACCAAGATTCAGCTTGCATTGCTGGAAACAAGTTTGTTCTGCGCTGAAACGCTGTTTTCTGACATTTCAGGCTCTAACTTCAAAAATCATGCAAAACACTTCTAACACCTTCAGATATGTTTCTCTGTGTTGCAAGATAGGTTTTATTCATGCACAGACTGATATTTTAAAGTGGGACCAAGATTCAGCTTGCATTGCTGGAAACAAGTTTGTTCTGCGCTGAAACGCTGTTTTCTGACATTTCAGGGTCTAACTTCAAAAATCATGCAAAACACTTCTAACACCTTCAGATATGTTTCTCTGTGTTGCAAAATAGGTTTTATTCATGCACAGACTGCAATATTAAAGTGGGACAGAGATTCAGCTTGCATTGCTTGAAACAAGTTTGTTCTGCACTGAAACGCTGTTTCCTGACATTTCAGGCTCTAACTTCAAAAATCATGCAAAACACTTCTAACATCTTCAGATATGTTTCTCTGTGTTGCAAAATAGGTTTTATTCATGCACAGACTGATATTTTAAAGTGGGACCAAGATTCAGCTTGCATTGCTGGAACCAAGTTTGTTTTGCGCTGAAACGCTGTTTTCTGACATTTCAGGCTCTAACTTCAAAAATCATGCAAAACACTTCTAACACCTTCAGATATGTTTCTCTGTGTTGCAAAATAGGTTTTATTCATGCACAGACTGATATTTTAAAGTGGGACCAAGATTCAGCTTGCATTGCTGGAACCAAGTTTGTTCTGCGCTGAAACGCTGTTTTCTGACATTTCAGGGTCTAACTTAAAAAATCATGCAAAACACTTCTAACACCTTCAGATATGTTTCTCTGTGTTGCAAAATAGGTTTTATTCATGCACAGACTGCAATATTAAAGTGGGACAGAGATTCAGCTTGCATTGCTTGAAACAAGTTTGTTCTGCACTGAAACGCTGTTTTCTGACATTTCAGGCTCTAACTTCAAAAATCATGCAAAACACTTCTAACACCTTCAGATATGTTTCTCTGTGTTGCAAAATAGGTTTTATTCATGCACAGACTGATATTTTAAAGTGGGACCAAGATTCAGCTTGCATTGCTGGAACCAAGTTTGTTCTGCGCTGAAACACTGTTTTCTGACATTTCAGGCTGTAACTTCAAAAATCATGCAAAACACTTCTAACACCTTCAGATATGTTTCTCTGTGTTGCAAAATAGGTTTTATTCATGCACAGACTGATATTTTAAAGTGGGACCAAGATTCAGCTTGCATTGCTGGAATCAAGTTTGTTCTGCGCTGAAACGCTGTTTTCTGACATTTCAGGCTCTAACTTCAAAAATCATGCAAAACACTTCTAACACCTTCAGATATGTTTCTCTGTGTTGCAAAATAGGTTTTATTCATGCACAGACTGCAATATTAAAGTGGGACAGAGATTCAGCTTGCATTGCTTGAAACAAGTTTGTTCTGCACTGAAACGCTGTTTCCTGACATTTCAGGCTCTAACTTCAAAAATCATGCAAAACACTTCTAACATCTTCAGATATGTTTCTCTGTGTTGCAAAATAGGTTTTATTCATGCACAGACTGATATTTTAAAGTGGGACCAAGATTCAGCTTGCATTGCTGGAACCAAGTTTGTTTTGCGCTGAAACGCTGTTTTCTGACATTTCAGGCTCTAACTTCAAAAATCATGCAAAACACTTCTAACACCTTCAGATATGTTTCTCTGTGTTGCAAAATAGGTTTTATTCATGCACAGACTGATATTTTAAAGTGGGACCAAGATTCAGCTTGCATTGCTGGAAACAAGTTTGTTCTGCGCTGAAACGCTGTTTTCTGACATTTCAGGGTCTAACTTAAAAAATCATGCAAAACACTTCTAACACCTTCAGATATGTTTCTCTTTGTTGCAAAATAGGTTTTATTCATGCACAGACTGCAATATTAAAGTGGGACAGAGATTCAGCTTGCATTGCTTGAAACAAGTTTGTTCTGCACTGAAACGCTGTTTTCTGACATTTCAGGCTCTAACTTCAAAAATCATGCAAAACACTTCTAACACCTTCAGATATGTTTCTCTGTGTTGCAAAATAGGTTTTATTCATGCACAGACTGATATTTTAAAGTGGGACCAAGATTCAGCTTGCATTGCTGGAACCAAGTTTGTTCTGCGCTGAAACACTGTTTTCTGACATTTCAGGCTGTAACTTCAAAAATCATGCAAAACACTTCTAACACCTTCAGATATGTTTCTCTGTGTTGCAAAATAGGTTTTATTCATGCACAGACTGATATTTTAAAGTGGGACCAAGATTCAGCTTGCATTGCTGGAATCAAGTTTGTTCTGCGCTGAAACGCTGTTTTCTGACATTTCAGGCTCTAACTTCAAAAATCATGCAAAACACTTCTAACACCTTTAGATATGTTTCTCTGTGTTGCAAAATAGGTTTTATTCATGCACAGACTGATATTTTAAAGTGGGACCAAGATTCAGCTTGCATTGCTGGAACCAAGTTTGTTCTGCGCTGAAACGCTGTTTTCTGACACTTCAGGCTCTAACTTCAAAAATCATGCAAAACACTTCTAACACCTTCAGATATGTTTCTCTGTGTTGCAAAATTGGTTTTATTCATGCACAGACTGACATTTTAAAGTGGGACCAAGATTCAGCTTGCATTGCTGGAACCAAGTTTGTTCTGCGCTGAAACGCTGTTTTCTGACACTTCAGGCTCTAACTTCAAAAATCATGCAAAACACTTCTAACACCTTCAGATATGTTTCTCTGTGTTGCAAAATAGGTTTTATTCATGCACAGACTGATATTTTAAAGTGGGACCAAGATTCAGCTTGCATTGCTGGAACCAAGTTTGTTCTGCGCTGAAACGCTGTTTTCTGACATTTCAGGCTCTAACTTCAAAAATCATGCAAAACACTTCTAACACCTTCAGATATGTTTCTCTGTGTTGCAAATTAGGTTTTATTCATGCACAGACTGCAATATTAAAGTGGGACAGAGATTCAGCTTGCATTGCTTGAAACAAGTTTGTTCTGCACTGAAACGCTGTTTCCTGACATTTCAGGCTGTAACTTCAAAAATCATGCAAAACACTTCTAACACCTTCAGATATGTTTCTCTGTGTTGCAAAATAGGTTTTATTCATGCACAGACTGATATTTTAAAGTGGGACCAAGATTCAGCTTGCATTGCTGGAATCAAGTTTGTTCTGCGCTGAAACGCTCTTTTCTGACATTTCAGGCTCTAACTTCAAAAATCATGCAAAACACTTCTAACACCTTTAGATATGTTTCTCTGTGTTGCAAAATAGGTTTTATTCATGCACAGACTGATATTTTAAAGTGGGACCAAGATTCAGCTTGCATTGCTGGAACCAAGTTTGTTCTGCGCTGAAACGCTGTTTTCTGACACTTCAGGCTCTAACTTCAAAAATCATGCAAAACACTTCTAACACCTTCAGATATGTTTCTCTGTGTTGCAAAATAGGTTTTATTCATGCACAGACTGACATTTTAAAGTGGGACCAAGATTCAGCTTGCATTGCTGGAAACAAGTTTGTTCTGCGCTGAAAAGCTGTTTTCTGACATTTCAGGCTCTAACTTCAAAAATCATGCAAAACACTTCTAACACCTTCAGACATGTTTCTCTGTGTTGCAAAATAGGTTTTATTCATGCACAGACTGATATTTTAAAGTGGGACCAAGATTCAGCTTGCATTGCTGGAAACAAGTTTGTTCTGCGCTGAAACGCTGTTTTCTGACATTTCAGGCTCTAACTTCAAAAATCATGCAAAACACGTCTAACACCTTCAGATATGTTTCTCTGTGTTGCAAATTAGGTTTTATTCATGCACAGACTGCAATATTAAAGTGGGACAGAGATTCAGCTTGCATTGCTTGAAACAAGTTTGTTCTGCACTGAAACGCTGTTTCCTGACATTTCAGGCTCTAACTTCAAAAATCATGCAAAACACTTCTAACACCTTCAGATATGTTTCTCTGTGTTGCAAAATAGGTTTTATTCATGCACAAACTGATATTTTAAAGTGGGACCAAGATTCAGCTTGCATTGCTGGAACCAAGTTTGTTCTGCGCTGAAACGCTGTTTTCTGACACTTCAGGCTCTAACTTCAAAAATCATGCAAAACACTTCTAACACCTTCAGATATGTTTCTCTGTGTTGCAAAATAGGTTTTATTCATGCACAGACTGCAATATTAAAGTGGGACAGAGATTCAGCTTGCATTGCTTGAAACAAGTTTGTTCTGCACTGAAACGCTGTTTCCTGACATTTCAGGCTCTAACTTCAAAAATCATGCAAAACACTTCTAACACCTTCAGATATGTTTCTCTGTGTTGCAAAATAGGTTTTATTCATGCACAGACAGATATTTTAAAGTGGGACCAAGATTCAGCTTGCATTGCTGGAAACAAGTTTGTTCTGCGCTGAAACGCTGTTTTCTGACATTTCAGGCTCTAACTTCAAAAATCATGCAAAACACTTCTAACACCTTCAGATATGTTTCTCTGTGTTGCAAGATAGGTTTTATTCATGCACAGACTGATATTTTAAAGTGGGACCAAGATTCAGCTTGCATTGCTGGAAACAAGTTTGTTCTGCGCTGAAACGCTGTTTTCTGACATTTCAGGGTCTAACTTCAAAAATCATGCAAAACACTTCTAACACCTTCAGATATGTTTCTCTGTGTTGCAAAATAGGTTTTATTCATGCACAGACTGCAATATTAAAGTGGGACAGAGATTCAGCTTGCATTGCTTGAAACAAGTTTGTTCTGCACTGAAACGCTGTTTCCTGACATTTCAGGCTCTAACTTCAAAAATCATGCAAAACACTTCTAACATCTTCAGATATGTTTCTCTGTGTTGCAAAATAGGTTTTATTCATGCACAGACTGATATTTTAAAGTGGGACCAAGATTCAGCTTGCATTGCTGGAACCAAGTTTGTTTTGCGCTGAAACGCTGTTTTCTGACATTTCAGGCTCTAACTTCAAAAATCATGCAAAACACTTCTAACACCTTCAGATATGTTTCTCTGTGTTGCAAAATAGGTTTTATTCATGCACAGACTGATATTTTAAAGTGGGACCAAGATTCAGCTTGCATTGCTGGAACCAAGTTTGTTCTGCGCTGAAACGCTGTTTTCTGACATTTCAGGGTCTAACTTAAAAAATCATGCAAAACACTTCTAACACCTTCAGATATGTTTCTCTGTGTTGCAAAATAGGTTTTATTCATGCACAGACTGCAATATTAAAGTGGGACAGAGATTCAGCTTGCATTGCTTGAAACAAGTTTGTTCTGCACTGAAACGATGTTTTCTGACATTTCAGGCTCTAACTTCAAAAATCATGCAAAACACTTCTAACACCTTCAGATATGTTTCTCTGTGTTGCAAAATAGGTTTTATTCATGCACAGACTGATATTTTAAAGTGGGACCAAGATTCAGCTTGCATTGCTGGAACCAAGTTTGTTCTGCGCTGAAACACTGTTTTCTGACATTTCAGGCTGTAACTTCAAAAATCATGCAAAACACTTCTAACACCTTCAGATATGTTTCTCTGTGTTGCAAAATAGGTTTTATTCATGCACAGACTGATATTTTAAAGTGGGACCAAGATTCAGCTTGCATTGCTGGAATCAAGTTTGTTCTGCGCTGAAACGCTGTTTTCTGACATTTCAGGCTCTAACTTCAAAAATCATGCAAAACACTTCTAACACCTTCAGATATGTTTCTCTGTGTTGCAAAATAGGTTTTATTCATGCACAGACTGCAATATTAAAGTGGGACAGAGATTCAGCTTGCATTGCTTGAAACAAGTTTGTTCTGCACTGAAACGCTGTTTCCTGACATTTCAGGCTCTAACTTCAAAAATCATGCAAAACACTTCTAACATCTTCAGATATGTTTCTCTGTGTTGCAAAATAGGTTTTATTCATGCACAGACTGATATTTTAAAGTGGGACCAAGATTCAGCTTGCATTGCTGGAACCAAGTTTGTTTTGCGCTGAAACGCTGTTTTCTGACATTTCAGGCTCTAACTTCAAAAATCATGCAAAACACTTCTAACACCTTCAGATATGTTTCTCTGTGTTGCAAAAAAGGTTTTATTCATGCACAGACTGATATTTTAAAGTGGGACCAAGATTCAGCTTGCATTGCTGGAAACAAGTTTGTTCTGCGCTGAAACGCTGTTTTCTGACATTTCA